>NC_081816.1:12062500-12362500 GCF_030704535.1 Vitis vinifera | reverse complement strand
GATACCAATGCTTGAGCACTGATACCAGCTCTTGAGCATTGATACTAGCGCTTGAGCGCCCTATTTTATTTTAGAAAAAAAAAAACAAATTTTAAACAATTTAGCTCAAAATTAAATAATTGATCCAATCCAAACCTTTTCTAAATGGGTAATTTCCACAACTTAAACCTTTTTAGACTTACTTATGACTTTCTGGTTGAATGAATAGCAACCTCGAATCTTCAAGGGAGAGAAAGTCATTATCTAAAAAGTATTCTATGCCAAAATGAAATGAACAAAATTGTAAACAAAATAATGCAAGAACTTAATGGCCTAACAATCTTATTATTTGACAATTTTGTGACAAAACAAAAACAAAGTTACATAAACCCCCAAAACCCTCAAATAGAGTTTACATAACACTGAATCACACTCATCTAAACCTAATCATCCAATCACATGCAGAGAATCAAGTGAGGCATCCAAATCCAGTAAGGTATCCTAATACTTGTAACTTGCACACACTAACACACAAATACCCAAGGTAAAGCAATGTGTAGGAAAAAATATAACCAAGTAATCAAAATAGGGTAATAGGGAAAAGTTAAGATCAATATGCAACCTAGCAAGTGAACATGTATCAAGTATGTGAATCAATCCATAGAAAAATAATACTATCATAATTATGATTCAATCCAAATCAATCAATCATTTCCCCCCCATTTTGTAGCAAAATAGACAAAGATAAAGAATAGAACAAGATAAACATGTAAGTAAAGTGAGAAACATGATATCTATATAAACGAGAAAGGTTTTAGATAAAAAAAAATGTAGGAAACTAAAAGCATAAACTTAAACCAAAGCTAAATAACACAAAAATATATAAAAATTGAGCCAAATTGGCTTCAGACTATAAAAAGTGGATCAAAACACAAACAAACAACTAATGATCTTGATCCGAAGACGACGATAGAATACAACCCAAGGCACCCTGTGGTTGAATCCAGGAGATAATGTAGAAGGTTGTCTCTCGATGCCTTTGAACTAGTATCCAATTCTTGTTTGTGCACATCCAGGCGAGTGGCTAGCTTGACAGTCCAAGTGCCTACTGTATTGGCTTGAAAGTGAAGCCGATCTAGAGAATCCATCACCCCTTGTAAAATAAGAGCATAAGACGGAGGAATTAGGCAAACTGAGTAACAAAAGAACCTCTATATCCCTGACTATGACGCCCACGCAGAGTAAGCTCAAGGAAATCAATCTCCTAAATAGGTAGATCCTGCTTCATAATATGGATCTCCTCCTCCTTAGCGACTACCTCCTGTGTAGCCTCCTAAGTTGTAGTAGGGGAGCAGGGTTTAAAGGAGTGACAACCTTCTGTGCAAGATCAAGTGGGATAAGAGGTTCATAAACACAATTTTAATGTTTGGACTAAGAGCTCGCGTTGACAAGAGCTTAGGGTCCAAGTGTAGCAAGGGTTGGATCCAACTCAAAGCCCACATCCTTAAGAATCCTATCGATAATGAAGGCAAATGGAAGGCCACTAGTGTGAGCAGTCGGATCACAAAAATGAGTCATGATATCTAAAATCACCTGGGTAATGTCGAACTATTGCTAAGACAATATGGCGTGAATGAAACGAGTGACAATGTGCCAAAATCATAGTATGATTGACATAGAATAGAACGACTAAGAAATGTAGGATAAGAAAACTCAAGCTAACTTAGTAAAGTCAACGACTAGAATATAGACTAGAAAATGACGTGGCTCACCATAGGGAGAGATCGGGACTGAGGTGAGCTCACCCTAAGTAAGTACCTACACCTTCAGAGAGAATACGAGAAGCTAACCAGAGACCCAAGGCATACCAAGTGCCCGACAAATGGAACTAGTCAAGACAAGGAAAGTCTGACCATACATGGCGATGCCAAACATCATATCATTCACCGTAGAATGGATGTTTACATAGAATATCAAAACATAGTGTGGGTTGGTTAGGCCACGGAGAGAAGCAAGAGGCTCTTAACCTCGTGCTCAGAAGATACGTGGAATGTCAATATTGAAAAAAAAAAAGTGCATATTAATGGTGTACTCGACCTCAACACAATGACCTATGAAAGAAGCGTAATAATGGTCATGAGCCTCCTTAGAATGAAAACACTCCATTGGAAGGTCACTTAGGTTAAAAAGACCCTGAACCACTAGACCTTGGAGGCCTTGGAAAGGAGGCGTGGAGGGTGGCTCCCTAGGTTGCCTACGAACATTGGCCATCCTACAATGAATAAGAATATAAAGAGACATAGATCATGATTTTTCTTCTTTAGGAGGAGTGGAGCCATTATATACCATTTATGGAAATCATACTTTCACTCTAGTTGTTTTATTCCACTTAGGGGTTGTTTTCTAAATATTGCAAGTGAAGGCATAAATATTTTGGAAGAATCTTTGATGCTATTTTAGTTAAGATTCCATGATTTCTATCATCCACTTCAAGAAACAAAAATATTGAACATAGACAAAGAAGATATGTGTATTAAATTTGATTAAGCATGGTATTCATTACTTCCAAAGTAAATAAAATTACTTTATTAGTTAAATTTAAGAAGATTCCCTATTAACCATTTACTAAGAATATTTTTTTAGATTTACCACTATATAAGGATTTTTATATACCTTAAAAGTGATTAACAAAATCCTAGGGAAATAAAATCAAATTTTGTGGATATATTCTATCGGGCCTAAAACTTGAGATATTGAAATCTTACTGATAAGGTAAGTAAATATGACATCCAAACTTTCCCTAAGAAGAACTGAGATAGACCAAAGGATGAGAAAAGAAGCAATTTAAGCACAAATCCTTAGGACTACACCCTTTGACATCTATCAGTTAGGCATATACCCAAGAATTCATAAGTTACTCAAACCTAAGGGTATCCAGGGGTTTTGTAAAAATATCTATCAATTGATGCTTCATGAATTTCTATATGTTTAGTTCAGGAAAAAAGAAAAGGGTTTTTGGAAATATTAATCTCACTAGAGTTGTCGCAATAAATATTCATAGTACCTTGCTCAATGCCATAGTCATTGAGCATTTGTTTCATCCGAAAAAGTTGGGCACATCAATTTCTTGTGGCAATATATTTCACTTCAACAGTGGACAAGGATATTAAAATTTGCTTCTTACTTAGCTAGGCAACTAAACAATCATTGACAAAGAAGCAAGCACCCGAAGTGTTTTTCCTATCATCTACATTTTCGACCCAATTAGCATTAGAATACCCAACAATAACAAGAGAAGAATAAAAAAGATAAAAAAATCCATAATCTAAAGTCCCACTAACATATCGAGTGATTTTTTTAATTTAAGTTAAGTGTAACTCTTTGGGATTTGGTTGGTACCTAACACATGCTCCCACACTAAAAGAAATGTATAGGCAAATTGCAATAAGATACAAGAGACTTCCTATCATACTCTTATAAAGCTTTTGCTCAACATCCTTTCCGAATGTGTCCTTACAAAGCTTAGTAGTGGTACTCATAGGTGTCTTAAAGTGTTTAGAGGATTCTATACCAAATTCCTCACTAACTCCCTAGCATACTTAAACTAATATAGAAAGATACCATTTTTGAGTTGCCTAATATGCAATCCTAAGAAAAAACTGAGTTCATCTACCATGCTCATTTCAAATTCCTTTTTCATCTCCTTAGCAAATCTAAGGACAAGATCACTCGAGTTGGCTCCAAAAATGATATCATCAACATAAATCTAAGCCACTAAAAGTTCAGTCGTAGTCCTATGAATGAATAAAGTTCTATCAACTCCCACTCTCTCAAATTATTTTTCTAAATGATAAGTTGTAAGCCTCTCATACCAAGCTCTAGGAGTTTGTTTAAGACCATAGAGGGATTTCTTTAACTTATAAACATGATTCAAGAGTTTTGGATCCTCAAAGCCCTTCGGTTTCTCTACATAGACTTCTTCACTAAGAATCTGATTCAAGAAAGCACTCTTAACATCCATTTAAAATAATTTTATTCTCAATGAGCATGCTATAACTAGGAGGATTCTAATAGATTCTAACTAGCTATAGAGACAAAGGTTTCCTTAAAGTTAATTCCCTCAATTTGGGATAACTTTATTCCTCACAATGATTCCATTTTCATCTTATTTATTCTTGAAAATCTATTTAGTACCTATCACATGTTTATCCTCAGGTTTAGGGACTAAATACCACACACTAGGGGCTCTAAATCTTAGGGTCATGGACACACATTACACTTAGTCCTATCATTCTTCAACTACACTTGTTTCACTTTAGGTAGTGAACTAGAGGAGTTTTTTTTAGTCTTAGGCATAGGATTGATTTTCTTTCCTTTCTTAATGTGTAGAATATTATTTTTTAGAAAATCAAACTCATTTATTAGCCTATTCAACCGAGACTCATACCTCTTAAGGAATCTACTATCACATCCAGTTTAAGCATGTCCATACTTATGACAGTAAGTGCATAGTGGGGAAGTTTTATCAGAGGTTACTTGGTTAGGAGTTTCCTAATTACCCTTGACAAAAACTATGCCTCTAATAGTGGGATTCTTAGTTTTGTTAATGTAGCTTAGACCTCTCTTATCTCCATGTGACTTATATTTATCAAGAATATCATTCAATGCTTTAGTTCCAAGATGTCATTGGAAGAACAAGAAGATTTTTGACATTCAATATCTCAAGTTAAAAATATCGTTTCTCTCAAGGATATATTGATACTTAGTCTCAAGAAACTAAATTTTCTCAATATGATTACTTTTTTCTTCACAAAGCACATTAATCTAAGATTTTTGTGAGTCAACAAAAATATTAACTTTCAAGAATTTCTCAATCAAGCATCAATATTCAACAACAATATTCTCAAGAAAATCAACATTTTCTTCATAATTAAACTCGCACTCACTATCAATCTTATGCACAGAATCAACTAATGCAACAAATATTAGGATTGAGCCCCTAAAAGCAAGATATGATATAACAAAGTTAGACTTAACTATCCCCTTGCTATCCCTTTGGTGTATTGACATTAATTTGAGCATTTAGCCCATGTCTCTTACATTGTTCATGATGTGGGTGCATTAGGAGTTGCATAGAAGATACAAGTCATGGGTTCCTTGTAAGTAGATAAGTTGTCCAAAGTCAGGTCATGGATTTAGGCAATTTGGTAGAGACTGTAGTACACCACCTCTTAATTGGAGGGATGACTTGTCTTGGTCATTGGGATGGGTTTCCTATGTTGAGTGCACTAGTGTATGTAATGCACACTGACCAGGACCTACGGTGAATCATGATGCAAGGTTATCAATTTTCATGATTCACCAAGCTACTATACTGCATGGACTCTCAACCTTGAGAGGATATTGATCTTGTGCCAAAATCAATAGGAGGCTTTAACCCATTGGTGAGACCCTAAAGTGGTCATATATCCTTATGAATTGGGTCACTATTGATGAAGGCTAGTGGCAACATGTATTCTCAATAGAGGCATCATGATATATCTTGGGATTAAGACATTGTGTCCCTTTGGGTGATCCAAAGGACATGTGATCATGAAATCTGTGGCCAAAATAATTCCTTTAATGGAATTTGATATATGTTCTTTAGAGTTAGAGTATGTCAATTGATCTCATAATAAGAGGGATCTATAACTCAAGGATTTGAGAGGTAATCTTGACAGGTGATAGTACTACCTTGTTAGATTATGGACACTAGTTCATGAGGAGTCTGTATGTAATGGACCTAAGCATTTGGTGTCTCATTGTAATATACATAAGGTATTGGAGTGTAGTTGACTCTTTGTAGTGGTACATTGAGTCAATTTTAAAATTTGATTCTAAGAGAGCCAGTACTCCTATGGGTCCCAATGGTCCCTGATCTAAGCTTATATTCCTTGTTGGCACGACTTATGAGGGTTGAATGGGTTTTTAGTTCACTTTTGTGCATAAGGATGTTTTAGTAATTATGCAAGGTTGCACAAGGATAAGTGAGTGGTATCTTTAGACTGGTATAATTGATTAATTAGGCATTGTATGGTTAATTAATCAATTAGCAACCTTTTTGGGCTAGATTAAGTGACCCAAGCCCATGGTGGGCTTAAGTCACTTAACCTATAAATACCCCTTCAGTGGTTAAGGTTTCCAAGTCTTAGCATTCTTCCCTTCAGTTTAGAGAGAGAACCCTAGTCTCCACCATTGAGATTTCCACCATCTCAGTGCTTAAACACAAGGAAGAGTCATCGGGTGGAAAATCATGGTGTTTACGAGATCCATTATGAATTTGAAGTTATTTACATCGATTGGAATTGATCCGGGAACATCTAGATCAAAGGTGTGTGGCTTTATTCTCTAGATCTATGTTTTCTATTGTATCCATATTGTTTTTGAATATCTGTTTATCCACTGTGATAGATTTAGAGAGCCTAAGATATATTTGCATGCACCTTACATGATCCAAGGCATGAGAATGAAGTAATCTGAGGGTTCCCAACAACAAAAGCTAAAAAAAATAAAAAAATAATCATTCCGCCCATACCTTTGATCCTTAGAAGCCATGGAGTCACTCTCATTGGAGTTCATGTCGCTCCAAGTAGCTTGCATAGACTTTTAATGTCTTTAAGATTAGGACAATTAGAAGAAACAAGTGTGAGTCCTCCACAATTAGAACACTCAACCTTTTTCCCTTTAGAAGACTTATCAAATCTTTTTCCCTTTCTTGAGTCTTGTTTCCGATTGGTCATTTTATGAAATTTTAATACCTCTTTAACATGTTTTTCCCATATGAACCAGTTCTTCCTACCTACACTTTTAGAATTTTTAGACTCTTTTTCCTTATTCTTAGAAGCCTCAAAAGCGAACTCTTTAGGCTTCTAAGAATCTGGAAGAGTATTTCATAGGTATGAAGAGAACTAACAAATTCATCAACTCTCATAGAGTCAGTGTCCTTGTTTTCCTCTGTAGTAGTGACTTTAAAACTCTCAAGAAGGGATCTTAAGATTTTTCTAACAATTTTAGACTCAGGAATCTTTTCTCTTAGGTTAAAGGTAGAATTCACAATATCACTTAATTGATAGTAGAATGCAAAGAAATTATGATTCTCTTGCATTCTAAGGCTTTCAAACCTAGAGGTGGGTATTTAACTTTTAGACAACTTCATTGTTGAAGTGCCCTTGTTAGTTATGTCAAGAATGTCTCATGCCTCTTTAGCACACTTGCATGTGGCTATCCTACGAAACTCATTAAGACTCGCCCTATTGAATATGCTAAAGATGACCTAAGCATTGACCTCACTCTTCTTATCATCAATCTTATTCCATTCTTGTTTTGAGTTTTAATTCACCAGTAGATCTCCCAGTTACATCTAATTTTAATGGGGGTCCTTATCCATATTCCACTACATTCTAGACCATTTATCCTTATATTTTTAGAAAAAAATTCATTCAAGCCTTCCAGCGGGGATAGTTATTCCCATCAAATATGGTGGATTGTTTAGGGGTGCCCCAAACCTCTATTATTCCATGTTGGACTTGTTGGATCAATAAAAATATAATTTATATTTAGAAAAATGGCTCTAATTCCAATTGAAAAACCTTTGTCTCAATAGGATAACACCTAAAGGAGTGAATAGGTGGTTTTTTTTGCTAAGATTTTAATATAAAAGTTGAAAAACTTAACCCAATTAAAACTATGAGAGAAAGTTAAGCCTTTTTACATCAATAAGTTCTTGTATGATGTAAGAAATAATCAAAGAAACACAATCACATAAGAGAAATGATTTTACGTGAAAACCTCCTACACTAATTGTGGATATAAAAAACTATGAGGTCTAGAACCTCTAATAAAAAATCCACTATACGAGATCAAGATACACAAATCTACCCGACCACTTATCTTATATATCATGATCCACATTTATGACACAACACTTCCAATGCACTAGTGGATTTGCCTCAACCTTTGAGGAGATGTAAATCTTTGCAACAACCCAAAATTCAATAACTAAATTCTTGAGAGCTTTTGGGAATGGTAGGGTAAGTTAGGGTTGATTTCAAGGGAAACATCAAACCCTAAAAAAAATTTAGGAAGGGTTTATATAGGTCTAGAGACCCAAATGATTGGTAAAAAAAATTTCCATAAACAATAAATCCTCAATTTCCAAAAATGAGATATTCCAGAATATGGCATATTTAAAGGGACCGCTTGAGTAGACTTATCCACCACTCGAATGCCTCAGTTGATTAAGCACTTAGATAAGTGCTTGAACGATGGAAGCATTTGAGCATGCTAACACTTGAGCGCCCATGTTTTTCCAAAAAGCAAATTTAAAACAATTTAGTTCAAAGTTAAATAATTGATCCAATTCAAATCCTTTTTAACACCTAACTTGTTACAACTCAAAACTTTTTAGTATGACTTTTTGGTTGAATGAACAATAACCTTGAATTTTCAATAAAGAGTAAGTCACTATCTAAAAAGTAACCTATGCTAGAATGAAAAAGAATAAAATTGCTAACAAAATAATGCGAGAACCTAATGCCTTAACATGTAATAACATGAATTAGATTTTGGGATCTTGGTGGATCCTTTTATTTAATAAATAGACTTGATGGAATAAAATGATGTAAACTTATATTATTATTGTCAATAAAATATATGAAATGTAGATTAAATTGGAAAATACATGCATATTTAGAATTGAAATGTGGATGGATTGGGTGAATGCATTATGGTAACTTCACGGGTGAGATTAGAATAAAAAAAAAATGAGATCATTGGATTCCCGGTTACTGCAACAACCTTTTAATCAATACTAATTGCAATTAAAGCTAGATTAGCTAAATCTACTTTTATAGTTAAACTTTATAAAGAAAAACTCTTGTTATAAATTAATATAGTTTTATAAAGAAAAAGTTTCTTCTAATCATATTTCATCACTAGTTTTCCTTCAATTAACTACTCTATTTTCTTTGTCAAATAGAGAAATGAATCATCAATAAGAGATTAAATCATTATTTTGTCTTTCCAAGAAAATTTGGGAAAGTTTAGGAAATTTCATTAAAAATTTAATATGTGAAAATACATGTAAATGTATAATACTCTTTGTTTATACATATACTAATCCTTATTTAAGCATGTGTTATTTCTGAATGTTGAACCTAATCTTGTCATTAAGCAAAGACTTATAACTCTTTCATAGAGTCCCCAAGACTTTCTTAAATTTTCTCATTAAGGAAAAAAAAACTTCAAATGAAATTAGACTTGATGGCATTAGATTCATTCAGCAGTTAAATAATTTTTAAAGATAACTTAGAACTTAATAATACTAGAATTTTTTTGGATAAAAATTAGTTCAAACTGATTATGTCAATTTCACCTCTACCTATACTAATATATATTCTTTAAAAAATTTAATTAGGCAAATGAACTTCAAATTATATAAGACTTGACTTGTTTTATTATTTAACAATCATAATAGTTTTTTAAAATTATTTATAACTGTAATATACTAATTATAATTGAAATTTGGACCAAACCAGTCCAAAACACCTTGAAAATAATTGAAAAGTAAATATATTTACATATTGTGAATCAACTTAGTTTATTTTCATATTTTAAAAAATAAATTATATTTCTTATAAAAAAATTTTAAATAAAATATTATAAATATTCGTCATTTTTAAAATATTAATTTCTAATAAAAATGTAATTTATAGATTTATTAAAATATTAGTATTTATGTTTTATAATTTTTAATAAAATATTATAAATTTATCATTATATTATTTATTGAAATTTTATTTTCTATTTATTTTATATCTATTATTATGTATTTCTTACAAAAATACATAATGTAGATAAGAGGTTTTTTTTTTAATGTAAAATCTTTTTAATTCATTATTAAAAATTAGCTATTCATTTTTAATAAAAAAAATATTATTGTAATGCTTTATCTAAAAAAATTTAAAATTTAATATAAAATAAAAGAAGATGTATTTAGCAAGATAAATGAGTTTATAAAAAAAAAAAACAAAAAAATAAAGTTAAATACACTTCAATTTTTGAGTGTTTTATACTGTACAACTCATATTTAAAAATGCACCACTTTACTATCAGATTTGTTAAAGAGTAACATTTCAACATAATTTATGAATCCTCTCTAAATTAGAAAATAGATTGTTTTTTTTATTTATTTATTTGGACCATGATTCAACTATTGGTTTGAACTTAGGTAAATCTAATTTTGAATTGACAATCTTAGAAGAAAATTTTCCAAATGCCTTTAAAATATGACAATTATTAATTTTTATTTTTTTATTTCAATGAGTTTGTATGACTTTTTATGATTTTCACATGTAGTCTTCCAATTTTTGACATTTGTTTTTTTATTTACATTTCAACCTTATTTATTCACTTCATAAGTTCCTTATTCACATCTTAAGGATAGAGTTTTTCTCTTTAATAAATTATGATACAAAATATTAAGTCTTGTTTAACAACTGTTTTAAAAAATAATTATGAAAAATAGTTTTTGAGGATAGTTTTTGAAAATTATTGTGATGTTTGGTACAATAAATGTTTATTTGGGAACTCAAATATTTTTAAAATAAATTCTTAATATTTGTATAATTATTTTTAAAAAAACAACCCTAAAAAAGGATGAAAACAATCTAAAATAATTACGTTTTTTGAAAACACTTTATTTCCTATTTTAAGAATAGGAAATTATTTTCTATTTTTTTTATTACCAAATGTGTTTTCTTGGTTTTTTTGTTCATAAGAATATAAAACTATTTTTAAAAACAATTAATAATTAGAACCTTCGATTTTGAATATTGCGGAGAAATTGTAAAACAATATAAGGAAGTGTTTTTAATCGGAATAAATAAATAGAAGGATGAAAACGAGAAGGTAATCTAATTTGGTACGGAGAAAAAAAGAAAGAAATCCAAATAAAAATAAATAAAAGCAGGATGTTGGGCGAAAAAGAAGAACAAATGAGGTAAAGGTGTTCTTTTTTACGAAGAGGGTGTTATTGGTCAAGGACACACGAGGGGAGTTATTTTTATTGAAAAATGGGTAGTTGACATGTAATGCAATAATGGTGAAAAAGGACGTTAAATAAAAAAAAAAAAAAAGGAAAAGTATGCTTTAGGCTTCCGATATGCAAATAACTTGAAATTGAGAACCCAACTTTTTCAATTTAAAGTTAACACTATTAATCCCCAAAATATTTTGGATTTTATGCAGTTTGGGTTGATGTGGTTTTTAATGTCAAATTTACCCTCCCCTTTCCCACTCAATCTGCCAAGTCAATGTCAACATGTATAAAAAAATAAAAATAATAGTAATAATAATAATAATAATAAAACTATCTTCATTTTCTCTCCCAATTCTTCTCCATTGCCTCATCTTCCTCTCATTCTAAAAAACCTAAATCTCGTGAACCTTCTTTAAATAATCTTTTAAGGCTCCTTCCAAGTAATCAAAAGATTCACAATCCACTAATATCTACAACGTAGGGTAGAGAATATCTGAGGAGCACAAAGAAGAGATGTGATGTCTATTATCTATGCTTTCTATATTACACCCTAACCCTAATTATGAAATCTAAAGAAAAAAAAAATGGGGTTGGGTGGTTGAAGCATCTAGTTTGCATGCTTAACCTTCGCCCACAGAGTTGAATCTTGTTTTATATATATATATACCCCTTAACCTTCATAATATCAAATCTCGGTCTGATCTTTTTTCGATTTGATTTAGATTCATTATGTTGGAATTTATATAGGTGAATGGAAATTTGGATTTTTCTTTTTCTTTGGAAGACATGTTGTTTCTTTATAGACACAACTTGTTTTAAAGGACGTGTCTTATATTTTAAAAAACACAATCTCTTCCAAATAATGTGTTTGGTGTCTTAAGACACAACCCTTCAAAGGATGTGTCTAGTATTTTAAAAAAACATCTCTTCTAAAGGTCACCTTCAAATCTATAAATAGGGAACCCCTTCATGACATTTTCATTCATTCATCCTTTCTCTCCATTCTTTCTCCTTTCTTGTCTTTCAAGTCCTCATTAGCTTCAAGTCTAGTCATTTCTCTTTTCAACCAAATATTTGGTATACAAGAGAGTACAAATCACCAAGCGATTCACTATTTCTTGTGATTTGAAGTGTTACTCTCACAAAAAAGTGATCATTGTATTGTAGGAGATGATTGTCAATTGAGCGGGACAAATTTGTCTTAAGGACATAGAGTCAAACTCTAGCCTTGATCAACCTTATTTGTGAGTTCCAATTTTCCATATATTTTTAGTGATTTGGATAACAATCTTAAGACAAAATTTGATTTTATTTTTTACAATTGATTTTTTTATTTTTTTTATTTTTTATTTTTATAGTGAAGATGGATTTTGCATCTTCTATTATACCTTTTGCTGCTACACATGATGAGAAACCTGAGAATTACACTGAGACAAACTTTAAGAGGTGGCAACAAATAATATTGTTCCAATTTACAACTCTGAATCTTGCCCAAGTCCTATATAAGGATGCTCCTATGTTAGAGGAGAGTGAAACTAATAAACAAATGCAAATGGCTATGGAAGCTTAGAATCATTTTGACTTCCTGTGCAAGAATTACATTCTCAATAGTTTGGACAATTCATTATACAGTGTGTGTATAGTCCAATAAGAATTGCTAAGGAACTTTGGGAGTCCTTAGAGAAAAAAATACAAGACAAACGATGCTGGATTGAAGAAATTTGTAATCAGAAAATTTATGGAATTTAAAATGATAGACTCCAAGGTAGTTATAAGTAAAGTCCAAAAACTACAAATCATTCTGCATGAAATACATGAAGAAAAGATGGTATTGAGCGAGTCTTTCCAAGTTGCAACTATAATTGAAAAATTACCACCTTCTTAGAAAGATTACTTAAAGCATAAGAGCAAGGAAATGAGACTTGAGGACTTGATAATTAGATTAAGGATTGAATAAGACAATTGAATTTCTGATAAGAAGTCAAGGAACTTTCCTATAGGAAAACTTGGTAGAGTAGAAAACTAGCAAGAAAAGGAAATACTTTGGTGAATGCCCTAATCAGGGAAAACGCAAGTTCAAAAAATTCAATGGAAAATACTATGCATGCAACAAATAAGGCCACTGAGCTAAGGATTGCCACTCCAAAGGACATTATAAGAAAAATCAAGTACATATGATGGAAGAAGAGAAACTAGCAAATGATGTGTTAAATCTAATGCTTTCTATTGTGGTGTTGCATGAGACTTGGATCCATCAAGGAGAGGAGATCACAACCAAATAGGGAAACCTGGAAGGAATCCGAGCTACATATGGAAAGTGGGTAGATCACGACTTTAAGAAGGAATCTGGGCTGCATATGATTTGCTTGAAGAAAGAATCCGGGCTGCATATAGAAAGTGGGCAGATCACGGCTGAGGCACATCCGGGAGCATATGGAAAGAAGATTAAAGGGGATCTGATCACTTACCAAACAAGATACGATTGCATCGCTGGGGAAATCTCCAAGTGAGCCTTATAAATAAAGGAAAGAATCCAAGCATATAGGAACTTTTTTTGGGAGGGGAATAGGCGGAAAGAATTTTCATGTGGAACTTTGGAGGAGAGCAAGGGACTTCAGGCAGAGAGGACACAAGAGCAATTCTTTTGAGAAGACGTGCGAAGAACTTTGAGGAGCCAATACATAACCATAAAAAAGAGAGGAGCAACCCACAAAATCTCCACAAATAACTGTTTATAAGTAAGTGTACGCTTTCAAATTTATCTTTGATTTCGTTTTGATTCATCATTTTAGTCTTGAGTGTTTTAATGATTTTAGTTCTTTGATTTAATTAATCCTATATAATAAATTTCTTGTTTTAATTTCGATTTAGTTTTAATTTATTTTTCTTTTTTAGTTTGGATGCGTTTGTGGTTTAATTCTTAAGTTTAATTTATCCCATTAGATAAAGTTCCATTTTTTTTTATTCCAATTCGATTTAGTTTTAATTTATCTTTTATGTTTAGATGTGTTTGTAGTTTTATTTAATTTAATTGTTTCTATTATAAAAGTCCTTATTTTTAATTTTGATCTAGTTCAATTTTAATATTTTTTTTATGTTTAGATGTGTTTGTGATATTGATTCGTTAGTTTAATTATTTCTATTAAAAAAGTTTTTTTTTTAATTTTGATTTAGTTCACTGTTAATCTACCTTTTATGTTTAGTGTTTGTTGTTTTAATTCGTTAGTTTAATTGTTCCTATTAGAAAAGTTCTTATTTTTAATTTCAATTTAGTTCAATTTTAATCTATCCTATATGTTTGTGATTTTAATTCGTTAGTTTAATTATTCCTATTAGAAAAGTTCTTATTTTTAATTTCAATTTAGTTCGATTTTAATCTATCCTATATGTTTTTGTGATTTTAATTCGTTAGTTTAATTATTCATATTAGAAAAGTTCTTATTTTTAATTTCAATTTAGTTCAATTTTAATCTATCCTATATGTTTAGATGTGTTTGAGATGTTAATTTATTAGTTTAAGTATTCTTGATAGATAAAGTTCATATTTTTAAAATCCCAAATTAACTTAATTTTAATTTAGCTATTAGTTTAAATATGTTTGTGATTTTAATTCCTTAGTTTAAGTAATTTGCGAGATAAAGTTTATTCGTTTAATTCTGGATTAATTTAGTTTAGTTTATGATTTAATTTAAATGAGTTAGTGATTTTAATTCCTTAGTTTAATTAATTTAAGAGATAAAGTTTTTTTTTTCTTGATTAATTTAGTTTTAGTTTATAATTTAATTTGAATGTGTTAATGATTTCAATTCCTTAGTTTAAATAATTTGTGAGATAAAGTTTACTTTTTTTTAATTTCGGATTAACTTAGTTTTCGTTTATGATTTAATTTGAATGTGTTAGTGATCCTAATTAGTTTGATTTTAATTCATTTTTAGTTTAAATAATCACGCTAAATAAAGTTTGTGTTTTTAATTCCAATTACTTTAATTTTAATTCGTTTTTAACTTAAAGGCATTCGTGGATCTTAATTCTTTAGTTTAAATGATTGTATCAAATAAAGTTTGAGTTTTTAATATTCCAATAATTTTATTAAGTAGAATTTAATTCCAATTTAGTTTGATTTTAATTTATTTTATAATCTGAATGCGTTCATGATTTTAATTCAATTGTTTGATTAACCCTCTTAGACAATTTCCATATTTTTAATTTCGATCTTAGTTTAATTTTATTTTGTTAATTTATTTATTTGCTTTAGTTTAAATATATTTGTGATTTCAATTTGATGGTTTAGCCAATCTTATTAGATGATGATGATGTCCTTAATTTAATCTAGTATTAATTATTTTTAGTATTGAATGTGTTTGTGCGCTTTTGATTTCATTAACTTTGAATTTAATTCGTTGATATCCAATTTTGCAGTTGATTATAATTTTGTTTAATTAATTAAGTCAATCACGTGTAATTATTTTCATGTTCTAAGTATGGTAATTTTGGCTTTGATCTATTGACATTTAGTATGAGCTTTAGGAATTTTAGATAATCAATCCAGTTAATTGCATGTCATTGTTTCCATACCTTCAAGATTGTTGAACTTTGGTCTTTGATTTATCATATTTTGTTAAAATGCTAATTTACCTTAATTGATTCCATATTATTATCTCCATATGCTAAGTTTGTTGGCTTTTTAATCTTTGATTGGTTATTTTTATTTTAATTCATGTGTTTCTTGAAATCTAAATGTTAGTCTTGGGTAATATTTTGTTAGTTTGTTTGATTAGGAAGTCATAAATTTGATGCCTTAGTGATTGTTAGTTAAATTCTTATTTTTTTAAGGCCACTGGAAACTCATGAAGGTTGGTCTTACCCTCACCACTTTAATTGACATGATTTTCTAAATCTTTATTTTGTGATTTTCGCTTTCTTTTATTTTGATTGGTATTTTGTTTTCTAGGTTTTATTATTTTAAAAATTAATTCCTTTTATTTTAAAATCAAAACCTTTTTCTCCGAAGACCCCTTTAAGAAATTCTATTTTTTTTAAAAAAAAATCATTTAGTGTTCTTAGAATCAGAATTTCATTTTCTTAAAATAATATGCAACCATTTTTTTTTAGTAGTTTGCATTTTTCTTGGTTTTTAACGAAAATTTTAGTTTTAAATCAGACACGAATCCAAGCTTATGGTCCCACATAAATGGGATAATTCTAGATTAGATTTGTGTATATCAATTGGGGAATTGGTGAAACCCCTACATAAAAAAAATAAAATAAAATAAAAAAATAAAAAAATAAAAAATTTAAAAATTCTTTTTTTACTACCACCTGTGCTACTTATTGAAATCGTGTTTATCTTCTTTTTTTAAGAATTCTATGCATGACATGTGTGATGACTGGTAATTTAGTGTACTTCGATCATTTTTTTTGTTATATTAATTAGATGTGCATGTTAGGATTTTTTGGTCTATATTATTTATTATCTAACCTCTCCCTGTCTTGCGGAAGCACGCTATGAGTTATATATTCTATTCAGGTACGCTCCCTAATACCCACTTTCTAAACCCCGTGAACATGATTGTCATTGCATACTATGCCCATGCTTGCTATCCTATCTGATCGCCTTGATATATATTTGATGCTTGTTTGATTATCTTTGACAAAGACACATGTTGTGTGATATATCTCTATACTAACTTTCATGTTTCATGATAGCGCTTGAGAAGCCGTTCAGGTACATACTTTGACTCTCTCCTATGATAAGACTTTCTTGCTTGACATACTATTTTTTGAAATCACCTAACCTACTTAGGTATCCATGATTAACCAGTTAATCGCCATATTTCCCTCAACTTAGTCAGTAGAGACCTTTTTAGGGCTTAGAGGGGTGCTACCTCCTAGAGGTACCTTCCCAATAAGTAACCTGATCCCTGAACCTAGACTCGGGTTTTTCAAAGACACGCTTTTCTAAAAATTATGGAGTCATTTTTTTAGGGTTTTATTTCTTGTTTTATTTTCCCTTTAAAATAAAAATAAAATAAGTAGCGACTCCGACTTTTTCCAAAATTAATTTTTCACAAAATAGAAAAGCGAGTCTCACTGATCGAGTGGGGACGCACGTGAAAAATGCGGGTCCACGGGTACATGGAAACTATCAATGCTTGTCTTCACCATGGCTTTGACACATGGCTCTTAGTGAGCTATTTTTACAATGGTATGTCTTCTTCAATGAAGCAACTCCTAGAAACTATGTGTGGAGGAGACTTCATGAGTAAGAATTTGGAGGAAGCCATGGAATTTTTGAGTTATGTGGCTGAAGTTTCAAGAGGATGGGATGAACCAAATGCTAGAAATGTGGGAAGAATGAAGTCTCAACCTAATGCTAAGGGTGGGATGTATGTTTTGTATGAAGATATTGACATGAAGGCAAAGGTTGCAGCTATGGCAAGGAGATTGGAAGAGCTAGAAATGAAGAAGGTACAAGAAGTGCAAGCCATTTCTAAGACATCAGTGCAAGCGATGCCTTGCTCCATTTGTCAATCTTATGAGCACTTGGTGGAGGAGTGTCCTACCATTCCAATAGTGAGAAAGATGTTTGGTGATCAAGAAAATGTTATTGGTCAATTCAAGCCCAATAATAATGCTCCATATGGCAACACCTACAATTCAAATTGGAGGAACCATCCAAATTTCTCTTGGAAACCAAAAGCATCTCAGTACACACAACCTACTCAAGCACCTCAGCAAGCCTCAACTCTTGAATAAGTTATTGTGAACCTTAGCAAGGTTGTGGGAGACTTTATGAGAGATCAGGCGTCCATCAATGCTCAATTGAATAAGAGAATTGACAGTGTGGAGAGTACATTGAACAAAAGGATGGATGAGATGCAAAATGATCTGTCTCAAAAGATAGACAATGTCCAATACGCAATCTCAAGACTTACCAACCTCAACACAATGCAAGAAAAAGGAAAGTTTCCTTCTCAACCTCATCCAAATCCCAAGGGTATCCATGAAGTGGAGGCTCAAGAGGGAGAATCTTCAAAGATGAGAGAAGTCAAAGCAGTTATCACCTTGAGGAGTGGTAAAGAGGTTGATCAGCCCACATCCAAGCCAAAACATGATGAAGAGAGTGTAGCAGAAAAAAGAGAAGAGTGAGGAAATTAAAGAAAAGAGAAATGGGAAAAATACAAAGAAAGATGACCATGATTCTAGTGTGGATGAAGAACCCGAGATGATAGTCATCAAGGAAGATATGATGAAGAAACACATGCCTCCACCTTTCCCCCCCTTTCCCCCAAGCTTTGCATGGCAAAAAGGCAACCAATAATGCATCAAAATTTTTTGAAGTGTTGAGGCAAGTGAAGGTCAATATCCCTTTGCTAAACATGATCAAACAAGTGCCGATATATGCAAAATCCTTGAAGGACTTGTGCATTGTAAAGAGAGGGTTGAATGTGAACAAGAAAGCCTTCTTGACTAAGCAAGTGAGTGTCATCATACAATGCAAGTCTCTAGTGAAGTACAAAGATCTGGGCTGCCCTACCATCTCAGAGAGTATTGGAGGGACTTGTGTGGAGAAAGCTTTGTTGGACTTAGGAGCAAGTGTGAACTTGCTACCCTACTCTGTCTACAAGCAGTTGGGACTTGGAGAGTTGAAGCCAACATCCATCACTCTATCTCTGGCAGATAGATCAGTGAAGATTCCAAGAGGGATGATCGAAGATGTCTTGGTTCAAGTTGATAAATTCTACTATCTAGTGGATTTTGTTGTTCTTGATACGGATTCGGTTGTCAAAGGAACTAATTATGTTCCTATCATACTTGGAAGACCATTCCTTGCTACATCAAATGTAATCCTTAATTATAGGAATGGAGTCATGCAACTCACGTTTGGCAACATGACATTAGAGCTCAACATCTTCTATTTGTGCAAGAAGTATATCCATCCAGAAGAAGAAGAAGGTCCAAAGGAAGTGTGCATGATTGACACTTTAGTGGAGGAGCATTATGATCAGAGAATGCAGGAGGATTTGATTGAGAGATTTTTGGGGATCTTGATAAAGGGTTACCTGAATCCTCAGATTTGCTCGCTACCCTTTCCCCTTGGAGGAGGAGAGAAGAAATTCTATCCTTATTCAATGAGGAGGAGACGCAAAAACCTGCTAAGGAGGAGCCCCCAAAGCTTATTCTTAAGCCACTACCCACAGAGTTGAAGTATGCATCCTTGGGAGAAGACAAACAATGCCCTGTTGTTATATCTTCAACTCTTACCAGTCATTAGGAGGACTGTCTACTTGAAGTCCTTAGAAGGGGTAAGAAGGCAATAGGGTGGCAAATTTCTGATTTGAAAAGGATCAGCCCTTTAGTCTACACCCATCATATTTACATAGAGGACGAAGCTAAGCCAGTTCATCAACCTTAAAGAAGGTTGAATCATCACATGCAATAGGTGGTGTGAGCTTAAGTTCTAAAGCTACTTCAGGCTGGTATTATTTACCCCATATCAGATAGCCCATGGGTGAGTCCTACTCAAGTTGTGCCAAAGAAGTTGGGGATCATGGTGGTGCAAAAAGATAAGGGAAAAGATGTCTCTACACGCCTCACTACAGGTTGGAGGGTGTGTATCAATTATAGGAGGTTGAATGTGGTGACAAGAAATGACCATTTTCCATTGCCCTTTATTGATCAGGTGCTTGAGAGGGTCTCTAGGCATCCTTTTTATTGTTTCTTGGATGGCTACTCCTGGTACTTTCAGATAGAAATTGATGTTGAAGACCATGAGAAGACCACTTTCATGTGCCCATTTGGAACCTATGCATACAGGAGAATGCCTTTCGGCTTATGCAATGTACCTGCAACTTTCCAAAGATGAATGTTAAGCATTTTCAGTGATATGGTGGAGCGTATTATGGAAGTCTTTATGGATGATATCACCGTATATGGAAGTGCATTTGACGAATGCTTGGTCAATTTAGAAGTTGTTTTGAACCGATGCATTGAGAAAGACTTAGTGCTTAACTGGAAGAAGTGTAATTTCATGGTACAACAAGGGATTGTCCTTGGGCACATCATCTCTAAGCAAGGCATTAAAGTTGACAAAGCAAATGTTGAACTTATTGTTAAGTTATCATCCCCAACAAATGTCAAAGGAGTAAGGCAATTCCTTGGCCATGTTGGGTTCTATAGGAGGTTTATCAAGGATTTCTCTAAGCTTGCAAGGCCTCTTTGTGAACTATTGGTGAAGGATGCTAAATTCATATGGGATGATAGATGCCAAAGGATTTTTGAAGAATTGAAGCTATTTCTGACAACCGTACCAATAGTGAAGGCTCCTAACTGGAAGTTGCCCTTTGAGGTAATGTGTGATGCCAGTGACTTTGCTATAGGAGTTGTTCTTGGGCAAAGAGAAGATGGAAAACCCTATGTGATCTACTACGTGAGCAAGACATTGAATGAGGCTCAAAGAAACTACACAACGACCGAGAAAGAATTGTTAGCTGTAGTTTTTGCCTTGGATAAGTTTTGTGCTTACTTGGTGGGGTCCTTCATTGTGGTTTTCACTGATCACTCTGCTTTGAAGTATCTGCTAACTAAGCAAGATGCTAAAGCAAGGTTGATTAGATGGATCCTCTTGCTTTAAGAGTTCAATCTTCAGATTAAAGACAAGAAAGGAGTGGAGAATGTGGTAGCAGACCACCTTTCAAGGCTAGCTATCGCATATAATTCCCAAGGCTAGCTATCGCATATAATTCCCATGGTTTGCCTATTAATGATGATTTTCCACAGAAGTCTCTCATGTTGGTGGAAGTTGCTCCTTGGTACGCTCACATTGCTAACTACCTGGTCACAGGAGAAGGTCCAAGTGAGTGGAAAACACAAGATAAGAAGTACTTCTTTGCAAAAATTCATGCCTACTATTGGAAAGAGTCATTTCTATTCAAGTATTGTGCGGATCAGATAATAAGAAAGTGCGTTCCTGAAGAAGAGCAATAGGGGATCCTCAACCATTACCATGAAAATGCATGTGGAGGCCACTTTGCTTCTTAGAAGACAGCTATGAGGGTGTTGTAATCGGGTTTCTATTGGCCATCACTTTTCAAAGATACCCACACCATGTGTAAGAGTTGTGATCGATGCTAGAGGCTTGGGAAGTTGACACGCGGGAACATGATGCATTTGAACCCCATTTTGATAGTTGATCTTTTTTATGTTTGGGGCATTGACTTCATGGAACCATTTCCTATGTCTTTTGGTTACTCTTACATCTTGGTGGGAGTAAATTATGTTTCTAAGTGGGTTGAGGCAGTCCCATGCAAGCACAATGACCATAAAGTGGTTCTTAAATTTCTCAAGGAGAACATCTTCTCACAATTTGGAGTGCCCAAAGCCATAATTAGTGATGGGGGTATTCATTTTTGCAACAAGCCTTTTGAAACTCTCCTAGCCAAGTATGGGGTGAAGCATAAGGTAGCTACACCTTACCACCCACAAACTAGTGGGCAAGTTGAGTTAGCAAACCGGGAGATTAAAAACATATTGATGAAGGTGGTAAACACGAACAAAAAAGATTGGTTAATCAAGCTCCTTGATTCACTATGGGCATATAGAACAACTTACAAGACCATTCTCGGGATGTCTCCTTATCGCCTAGTCTATGGCAAAGCATGCCATCTCCCTATGGAGTTGGAATACAAGGTTTGGTGGGCAATCAAGAAGCTCAACATGGATTTGAGCAGAGTTGGGTTGAAGAGGTTCCTAGACCTCAATGAGATGGAGGAATTGAGAAATGATGCTTACATCAATTCAAAAATTGCAAAAGAGAAATTGAAGAGATGACATGATTAGTTGATTTCCAGCAAGGATTTTCAAAAGGGACAAAGAGTCTTGCTCTATGACTCTAAGCTCCACATCTTTCCGGGCAAGCTGAAATCAAGGTGGATAGATCATTTCACCATTCACCAAGCACATTCAAATGAAGTAGTGGAATTACTCAACTTCAACAGCACCGGGAGCTTCAAAGTGAATGGCCACCGTCTCAAGCCCTTTATGGAGCCTTTTTCTCGTGACAAGGAGGAATTCATCCTCCTTGGTCCACATCAAGCTTAACAAGACCAGTTTTTTAATGGACTTCGTCTTTCTAAAGACTATCGAGTCCATATATTTTTGTTTTATTTTTAATTTGAGAGTTTTCCTGTATTATTACTTATTTTGATTTTTGATTTCTCGTTTTAATTTTATTTTGGTTTAAATTAACTTAGGTTTTTAATTATCAATTGCAGGGGGGACTTCAAAGAAATTGGGCGTGTCCTTAAAAATTCTTGGCATAGGAAAAACCAAGGCAAATTTGCACACCCTACGAAATTCATGCTCATTTCAATTTCGCAAGGGGTGCGAAATTTCGCACACCCTACAAATCAATTTCGCACACTGTGTAAAAATAAACCAACCCTACGAAATCATTTCGAACACTCTGCGAAATTTCACAGAGCATGTGAAAAATTTCGCACACCCAGCACCTTTTTGCACACCCTACGAAAACTAAGAGGCGTTGTGCGAAAATGAAAAGTCACCCTGCCATTTCTTTTTAAACTCCGAGCCTTAATTTCTCCATTTTGCAAACACCAAACACCCTACGAATCCCTTATTTTCCTCTGCCACCTTGCGACCTCGTCCTCTTCCATTCGATACCCCACCCCACGCACCATCACTTCGAAGACTCGCACTCCACGTCCACTTCGAGCATAGACCTGAAGCTCACCTTCCATTTTCGACATGGCGCGGACCCGATGAGCCCTTCCCGTCCTTTCACTGAGACGCACTCCAAGGTAGAGAGCCTCCACTGCTCAGGTGCCTAGTGATTCTCCATATCAGGCCACGGAGGCCCCGCAGATTCCACCTTCTGAGGGTAGAATGACCACTAGTCCTTCCTCTCCTGCTCCTCAGTGCAGATACGAGATGAGGAGACCACCTACTACACTAGGGGCGACTACTTCGCACCCTGAGAGCTCAGTGCGGCGCCCTCCTACCAAGAGGGCCAGGACTTCAAGCCCAGGCGAGTCATCCAGAGCTTCATAGCCTAATCCTCCTGCACATTCTAAGTTACCTCCTAACTTGTTATCGGAGTCTATTATCAAATGCTCGATGGTCAAAACACCACCCATAGAAGGCAACTCAGATTTCCGAGCGAGGCCTTTCCACTTAGAGTTATATTTTGATCAGGAAACCATACAACAACAACTTGAGCTCCGAGACTCTTATGACCTACTATAGAGGTACCATCTTGAGCACCTTATGACTCCTCATGATTTCTTTTACCTTAGAGTAGCATTAGACTTTTACCAGTCCATGACTACTCGTGGCGTCCTGAGTCTTACTACGATTCACTTCACCATTGATGGACGCCATGGTATCCTTGAGGCCAGGGGTATTGTAAAGGCTCTACAAATTATGTTCGAGCTAGTGGATCCATCTACTTTCTGCTACTAGTCCCTAGTATCTCAGAGGGACATGGTCTACATTTTATCCAAGGGGACCTCACAGATTCGATCCTTCTACGGAAGGAGTTTCCACCTGGGATGCTCCTCGTAGATGTGGTGCTACGCTCTAATCTCTTTCTCCTACAGCATTCGATACAGAGGCGATGAGCTATTTTGGAGGCTTTATTCCATATATCAGAGGGCTTCTACTTTGGCCCACACCACTTGATTATGGCCTCCCTCCTCCACTTTGAGGAGAAGGTTCACAAGAAGAAGCTACAAAGGGCAAACACCATTCCATTATTATTCTCGAGGTTGCTTTGCCAGATCTTAGAGTTTATGGGCTTTCCTATTGAGCCTAGGCTCGAGCGTCGTCGCCTTTGTTGAAAGCGATTCACTCTCAACAAATGGAATCAGTTGGCGGGTTATTCTGCACCTCCAGGAGCCCCTCCCATGGTAGCACCTCCAGTGCCCCCACAGACAGAGCAGAGCGAGCTTCCCATAGAGACTATACCACCTGTCCCTGCATCACCTATTTCAGCACCACCAGTCTCCATGCCTGAGGCGATTCCTACTGTTCTACCAGTCGCTCCTACTATAGCTGAGCCTTCCATCACCATTTCAACTTCAGAGTTTCGCACCCTTACACATACCTTTCAGACACTGACCACCACACATGCTGCTATCTTCCAGCAGATGGCTGAGATGCATGCCCGTCAGGACCAACACATGGCTGAGATGTGTGCCCATCAGGACCAGCAGACTACTATACTCCGCCAGATTTAGCAGCACCTGGGGCTTTTGCCTCCACCTCAGCCTGACCTTCCTGCATCATCAAAGCCTATAGCTCCAACTGAGAACACTACCACACTAGAGGTCCAGATCCCACCACCTCAGGAGGCCACCACGGATGCCATTATTTTAGATGATCCTCAGGATGAGCCTCAGACAGTTGACACAATCACAACTACACCTGAGGATGCATCATTTCCACCTAAGGCCCCCACTACTTGATCATAGGACATCTCCATATCTTATTGTATTTATATATAATATTAGTGGAGATTTGTCCTTGTTTTAATGCTTTATAAACTGGGATTGGATGTATTACCTGATCATATCTCATATTGTACTTTCTCAGATTAATATATAGACATCATTTTTTATATTACTTGGCATTTTTCTATTTCCTCTACTCATTACTCTTTTTTTTTTTTTTGACTCATGTGGTTTCTCCTATACGACTCAAACTCCATTTCACTCAGGAGGTACCACTTCCTCCCTTTATTTTCAATTGCTCTTGAAACATTGAGGGCAATGTTAATCTTGGTTGGGAGGGAGAGTTGAGGAAGGAAGTTTTGTTAATAATGCTAAGTTAATTTGTTAAAGTAGTTACTTTTTGCTTAATTTTAAAAGTTTTTTTACCCTACTCTTCATGGTTATTAAGGAAAAATTCTCAAAATGAAATGGGAGAAATTGAGTTCTTGCCTTTTTACTTGAATCTTAGAGTTTGTATTATGCTTATTGAAGTTGATGAATTATTGAAACTCCTATTGAATTCAACCTTATTTCTTCTACTTTAATCTTACCACACACTGTGCACATTAGGTTTTGGTTATAAGATGAAAAACTAGTTCACCCCTTGAACTCTTTGACTTGGTACATTTGACCTCGTTTTAATAGTGTTGGGACACCTTATAAAAGGCCAATGAGCCTTCAAAAAAAAAAAAAAAAACAAAGTGTTGCACTTGCCTTGAAACCCAAGCAAGGTCTGAGGGGTATATGGCGAAAGTCTTTAAAACCCGGTGCCCTAAGCCTTTATTGGTTGGGAGTCACAGACCTCAATGCTCGTTACAAGGGTGAATAGGTGGAGTTTAACATATTGTAGGTGCTTGGGTATTGAATTTCAATCTAAAAAATCTAGGGTGAAATCTGAGAAGTTAGTGGTTGAAAGATCCTTAAAGCTTGATGCCTTAAACCTTGATTGGTTGGGAGTCATCGATGGATCCCCATTACATGGACACTTTAGAAAACAATACCTTTAGCATTGCACTCCTACAATGAAAAAAAATTGTGAAATAAAAGAGGTGCGTTCTTAGCCTATTGGAGGTTGGTCAGTTTGCTAAGGTTTGAAAAAGAACTAGGTTGGGGGGAGAGAATAGTTTGACATACTATAATCGGAAACTAATAAGCTTAACACTTAGATTTTTGTAGGAAGAGTAAGGATTGGACCTTTGGGAGTGGAAATTCTTTTGATGCTTAAATTTGCATAATGCCTACTCTTTATAAATTGTGATTAAGCAAGAGATTTGATGACGCTTGTTGAAGATTGGGTTTTGCCTCTTTGATGTTCCATGTGAGAGAGTATAATCCACATCATGCCACTTGAAAATTTTTTGGAGTGATCAACATGATTTTGTAAATTATTTTACTATCTATTTTTCTTTATCTCTCCTTCATTGCTAAGGGACTAGTAATATGTCGGTTTGAGTATTAGTTAATACCTTTTAACTCAATTGGCACATTAAGGAACCTAGCAAGGGTTACTAATCAGTTTTTGGCAAGTTTTGGTGTTTTTAATAGCTTTTTTATCATTGAAACAAGCCAAGAAGAGGGAGAATTTTGTGAAATCTATGGCAATGCAAGTTAAAGCTCAAATACAGGAAGAATCCAAGCCTTGAAGCACTTCATAGCCCTTTTCCAAGCTTGGAAATAGGTTGCCAAGCCAATCAGAGATGCAAGGAAGAAAACAAGAGAAAGAAATCTAACAACCAACATTTTCGCATGGCTATGCGAAAATTTCGCATAGCATGCAAAATCAAGAGGAGGAGCAACTGTAGGACAAAGAGCAAGACTGAGTGAAAGAGAATTTCGCACACTATGCGAAATTTCATACACCATGCAAAACCACAAGAAACAACCAAAGAATTTCGCACACCATGCGAAATTTCACATGGTATGCGAAATCCACCTGTGCACCAATTCCGTTAGATTTTTATCTCCAGATATTTTGTGTATTTTCTTATTTTCTCCTTGTAATCAACCTAGATATTTTATTTTATATTTTTTTTAGATCTTTTGGTAACATCTTTTGTATAAAAGAAAGATACTATCATAATATCAAGATCATATTATTGAACACTTGTAAAATTTTTCAGTAGTAAGAAATATACAGAGCTTTTGCTCTACATTTCCTTCTCATTTTGTTTTCATTTTTCTTTCTAGCCAAACAACCTCTGAGGATGATTTCTCAGGGGATGAGTGGCTAGGTTTTACGTTTCTTGAAGTGATGGAAGCTAGGTGAAGGACCCGAATGCAAAGATGGGAGATGTCCTTGCTTTAACTGAAAGTAGTTGTTAACCATTAATGGTTTTTATTTCAAGATTTAGCTTTAAATCCCTTAAAATCACCTTGAATGGCCAATACTTGGTAAGCTTTTCAGACTCTATGGATGCTTATTACTAGATCCATGGATGTCTATTAGTTATCATTTACGAGCCATTGGAAGGTGGTTCAAGGTTAAAATCACCTTGAATGACCAATACTTTGTAAGCTTTTCAGACTCTATGGATGCTTATTGCTAGATCCCTGGATGTCTATTAGTTATCATTTACGAGCCATTGGAAGGTGATTCAAGGGTCTTTAGTGTTTGAAGCCATTAATGGGAAGCAATTATCATTTTTCATGAACCCTTTGGATCAAATCTTAATTGATAATACAAAACCGGTTTAGAGATAACCATCCTTTATGTTTTTGTCCCCAACGCGATGAGAAGATTCGAAATCTCCTCCTTTGCCAAAAGAACCCGATCCTAGTGACCTAAAGCTCCAAGAGACCTTTTCTTTGTAGTTAACTTCACTTATTATTTTTGCAACCACAATTCCACTTTCTTTAAAAGCTAATTTTCTTAAGGAAAAGCACCATTTTATTTACTAAAGTCAACTGTACGATGAAAACCCATCCCTGTGGACGATCCTAGAGCCACTATACTATGTTAGCTATGCTACCCTAGTGTAAGGTGATTTAGGTTTTATAAATTTTGTTGATAACACCTATTTGGGCCAGAATCAAATGGCATGACTGCAATTGGGGATGAATCAGGTATCCACCAATTTACCCATTAATTTCCATAATTGCTTCAACTTACTTAGTAGAAGCCTAACTTTTAGGACTTAAAGGGGTGCTATGGTTATTCGTCATACCTTCCCAATAAGTAGCTTGACCCTCGGACTGAACTTGGTTTTCACATACCTGTATTTTCTTTTAGAAGTCAAATTTAAGGTTTTTCTTTCTTATTTTGTTTTCCTTTTAAAAAATAAAACAAAAATAAGTGGTGACTCCATTATTTAAAAAATTTGTTTTTCACAAACAAAAAGCGAGTCTCTCCATCAAGTGGGAACGCATGCAAAAATGCGAGATCACTTATTGAAATAAGCTATGAATGATGAAATTGAATCCCTCATGAAAAATCACACATGGGAACCGGTGGATCTTCCACCAAGAAATAAACCTTTAGTTTGTAAATAGATCTTTAAAAGGAAATTGAAGGTTGATGGATTAATTGATAAATATAAAGCTAGACCAGTGGCTAAAGGTTTTAAACAAAAAGAAGGCCTTGACTCTTTTGATACATATTCCCTAGACACAAGAATAACTTCCATTGATTGCAATTGTTATATTACATAATCTTGAAATTCATCAAATGGATGTTAAGATAACATTTTAAAATGGTGAATTGCAAGAGGAGATTTATATGGAATGATCTAAAGGGTTTATTGTTCTTGGACAAAAGAAAAAGGTGTGTATAGTTGTTAAATCTTTGTATGGATTAAAGAAAGCACCAAAACAATGGTATGAGAAATTTGACAATATTATGATGTCAAATGACTTTAAGATCTATGAAGGTGATAAATGTGTTTATGCTAAAAGCATACCAAATGGTTATGTAAAGACAATTTCCATTCATGTGGGGGATTGTTGGAATTTATATAAGTGAATAGAAATTAGGATTTTTTTTTTCTTTGGAAGACATGTTGTTTCTCAATAGACACAACATGTTTTAAAGGATGTGTCTTATATTTAAAAAAAACACAACCTCTTCCAAAGGATGTGTTTCGTGTCTTAAGACACAATCCTTCAAAGGATGTATCTAGTACTTTAAAGATATATCTCTTCTAAAGGTCACCTGCAAATCTATAAATAGGGACCCTCTCCCCTACCTCCCATTTCCCAATAGCATTTTCATTCATTCATCATTTCTCTCTACTCTTTCTTCTTTCTTGTTTTTCAAGTCCTCCTTAGCTTCAAATCATATATTTGGTATATAGTAGAGTACAAATCACTAAGTGATTCACTATTTCTTATGATTTGAAGTGCTACTATTACAAGAAAGTGATCGTTGTATCCTGGGAGACGATTGTTAATAAACCCTAAGCACCTGAGCAGGACAAATTCATCTTAAGGACATAGAGTCAAACTCTAGCCTTGATCAACCTTATTTGTGAGTTCCAATGTTCTAGTTCATTTTATTTGTATATTTATTGTACAGACTTATTATTCATATATTTCCAGTGATTTTGATAACACATTCATCTCACAAGAACCAACAAAGAAATAGATGGGGAGTTCAGGGTTCTCATGGAAACTATTGGACCACTTGAAGCTCTCGAAAGGGAAGATCTTGGGCATGGTGGTGCTTGATGGATGGGGTCAGGCCAATCCCGATCATTACAACCGGATCCACATCACTGAAACTTCCACCATGGATTCTCTCAAGAATATTTTGTATATTCTTCCATTTTCCATTTTTTTATATAATATTACTTCAGAAATAGAATAAGAAGTTTACATTTTAAATATGACATTTTGATAAAATTTAGTGTAGAAATATACCATCTAGTAACATTAAACAAATGCTCTTATGACAAACATGGAAAGAAAATATCTTTCATTTTGTGATTTTTGTAAGGAAAGAAACAAAATTATTTATTAGCAAGAATGGCATGATATCATATTTACATGAAAAGTTTTACACTTGCAACTTAAGTACTCATATGTTTAAAATAAATGAAGTTTCATACAAATTTTGCTTTCTAAAAAGGGAAAAAAAATCTAGGTTGCCTAGCATTGTCATAGCTAATATTCCTCAAGTTTTAACTTGGGAATTCAATTATCACTTTCTTTTTGTAATATTTTTAGCACTAGAATTTAATAAATAGAGTTCATATATAGTTGACTTCAATTGGCCACATCAACTAGGGTCATTGGCATTGGGTGACTAATAATGTGATATTAGGTCAAGATTCCTTGATAACAAACAATGATAAGAATTTGAATGATGAACACCTTAATATATACATAAAAACATATGTATATATTAGTCCAATATATATGTATACCAACAAACATTAATTCAACTAGTAGAATTAGTCCAATATAACCAACAAAAACTAACATTAACTAGGTATATATCAAAGTATGTATGTGTGTGTGTTTTTGAAATAGTCATTTTCTATTTTTTGATGAAGAGGTCTAGACTTAAGTGTAGTTTCATAAAATTAAAAATTAAAAGCTCAAAAACTTCGATGTTGAATAAATAGAAGTCAAAAGTATTTATTATTATCTTTAGGTTTAAATGGTGAATGTAATTTGACTATTCAATAATGAAAATGGCTAAAGTCTGAAAATGATTCTTTTTTACAAATATATTAATCTTATACTTATCATATGACCTAGATAATGCTAAAGAATTCATAGAGGAAAGATTTAAAGAGGCAATACAAGAAACTCCTTAGAAAAAATAATTAGTCCAAAATTCTAAAATAACATGATTTTTAGACCAACATACTATAAGCTCTATAAGAAATATTGTATATCTAGATTTAGTTTCCCCAAAAATTTATTAAAAAACATAACCAATAAATATATGCATTTATTAATAATATTAATAGGTATAATAGGACCCCATATAAAAGAAATATGAATACTTTTAAATATAAACCTTTTAAGTGCTAAAAATAATACAATAGGAATAAGTCATTTTCTATTTTATGGTGAAGAGGTCTAAACCTAAGTGTTGTTTGATAAAATTGAAAATTAAATACTCAAAAACTTTAGTGTTGAATTAGTAGAAGTCAGAAGTATTTAGTATTAGGGAAATTATAAATGCATCCACCTAAACTCTCTATGCATTTATCTTATTTACATACATTCACCTAAAAATTTAAAACTTATTTGCACATCCACCCTAAAATTAAAATTATCTAAAACACCCTTCTCATTATTTCTTCTTCTTCTTCTTCTTCTTCTTTTTTCTCTCAACATATTTCTTCTCAACAACATACACTAACTAAAAATCATCTTACTTAAAGTTTGATATCAAAATATTTTAGATATGTTCATAGCTAATTTCATTTTTATTTTTTTACATTTTGTTTTAATCCATATAATATAGAATATGAAAATCTTTCAAGGCTTATTCATGTATGATTTTTTAACCAAAAAAAAAAAAACTTATTGTAGAAATGGTTGAAAAAGAATTAGGAAGAATGTAGATGTGATTTAGAAGTGAGAAATGGTGAAAAGATGCAATTTCAATCAAGGAAAAAAATTTGGAACCCATGGTGTTCGATCCTAAAAGACCAGACATATAAGCTCTATCCAGTCCTCATGCTGGACATCTCAGTTATGTCCGACCCTCTGCACCCCTCTATTGTGTCAAAGGAGCCTCTTGACCAGCCTCATGATGTGTAGCCTAATGTGCAACTCGAATTTTCCTGCCCATATTGCAGCAACAATATAGCTTATATCAACAACATCACCACTACCACCTTCACGTCCACCAACACTGACAACACCATCACCGCCACCTTCATATCCATTAGCACCTGCTTCATTTACCTATTGGAGGAAGAGAAATGATTACCAATAGTTGTTTATGGTGAACTGTTATTGTTGGAGTTGGGTTTGGGTGCCCAACTGGGCTAACCTGATCCAACCCAATAAATGTGTGAAAATGGGAGGACAGGTTTTGGGAAGTTTTAAAAACCCAGTAACTTAAATGGGACAAAGAAGAGGAGAAGTCCAAAAATTGGAATATCGGTGTTCCAATTTGGGAAAGAAAGCCAAGAAACCTTGAATAACTTTTGCAAAGATGAGTGACAAAGATGAAAGTTGTCTTGAGGGAGAGAAAAGTGAGAATGAGAGCATGAGAGATGTCTTAAAAGAGAGAAAAAAAAAAAGAGCTGGAGACAGGTAAGTAATAATAGTTTTTTGATTTCAAATTTTGAATTTACATTTTACCTCTCCTTATATGGATGAGAAGAGGTCAGAGAAAAAGCTATTAGAAAAGGGTATTAGGATCATGAATTTTATTTCTAATATATGGATTAATTAAAAAATGTGAAATTCAACTTTCTCATTTTCTATTCTTAATTTTATTAAATTAAAATAAATGATAATAATTAAAGCTTAAACAAGATTCTAAATTACGAGAAATTAATAACAATGTTTATTCAATGTATAATACATATACTTTAATTATACACAAATTCCATACAATAAAAGTATCATCCATACATTTTATTTATAATAAAAGAATTACACAAAATAAATTTTAATTTTTGATTTTCGGGTTATTCTTCTTACATTTGTTTTCACTAATAATTGTTATTCCTTGTGTCTCCACTTGGAACTAATTTTTATTTATAAATAGATAGGACAAAAAACCTCATGAAAAACATAAAAACATTATACTAGATATAGACATACTTGTGTCCAATACTAGAATAATCAAATAATTTTTATTTTAACAAAATAAGTTATTAGATATATTGGAAATGCATTTGGGTAATGATATGATTTTTTAAAAATCAAATCCAAAGGACTTAAAACTGTCCAACAAGATCGTAGTATGTTGAATAGGGCAATGATTTTAAGATATGATATGTTTGAATATTTTTAAGTGACAACTCCATTTAATTGAGCTTTTTACATAAACAACATAATTTTCTAATATATATATATATATATATATATAAATAGTACTATAAAATAAATTTATTTTCATCGTACTTTTAAATTTGAAACAAGACTTGTTTTATTTTTTTAAAAAAATAGTTTAATATAAAAATGAATTCATTTTTTCAAAATATAAATTCAATATAAAAGAATGAATTCATCTTTTTATAAGATGAGTTGAATGTAAAATCTTTTAAGATAAAAAAATTGATTCTCTCAATGAAAACCTATGACTAGATCATTTTGAAGAGGGATGCGATGGGAAGAAGTGGTATTTGAAAGTGTTGCTGATTTAACATTTAGGTTTCGACATAACAATGCTTGCACTATCTTTTCGCAATTTATTCCATTTGATTCTCTCAAGAAGGTTTCTTCCTTCTTCATTTGATTCATTATTTATTGCTTTTTATTTTCACCAATTTGTTTATGTCTCCTAGGGTTTCACATATCAATTTGTTATTCTATTATTTGTTAGCTGGATTCTCATAGTATTTTTAAATTTTGTGATTCGTATTAAAGGACGGATGTTTGGATTAGCGGAATTGCATGGGCGATTAAATTTGTGTTTGTGTGTATGAACATGTCTTAACACTTGGAATATTATGTTGGATTCATCTGATGTTAATGCAAGCAATTTACACTTGTATTTAAAATAAGCCGAAACCATGCAAATGAGGGAATGTCATTTTGGATTGTATGGCCACTTTTGGCCTTTTTATCTCACAAGGAGGCTTGTGTTTTGGATCATATGGCCATTTTTCGGATTTTATCTAATAGGAAGTTTGGATAGCAAGTTTTAAAAGTCTCAAAGTTCAAATTGGAGATGAAACAATTGAAAATGGTATTTGTCCATATTGGTCATTACAAATTGCCGCTTCTAGAAAGTACTAAGCAAAGGAAAAAAATACTAAATCAAATGTTTTTCTTATGTTTTGATGTCATACAAATGTTGTCTTGTTAATATGGGGTTTTTTTTTTACTTGCTTAAATTTTATTTTTGGAAGCAAATGTTGCTAAATTCATTCAACGTGTTTTTATTGATACCAAAGAACTAATCGGTCATGTCATTTTTGTTTATTATTTTTAAAGCAAGTGAATGTTGTTTTTTTTTCATACGTTAGTGTATTAAATATTAATATTGTTATTTGTCTATAAAAAAATATATTAGTATTGTTATTAATATTCTTATTATTCTGTATATAAAAAAAATCTTTCTGGGACTCTACAAAATTAATAGGTGTATTCTTGTCAATCCCTAAAGTTAGAATCATTATGAATTGAGGCACAAAACAGCTTATGGTTATTTAATTTCCAATAAAACATAGGAGCTTGGTGTTTGTTTGTCCAAATTATGGAAGATACGCTTTTTGTGGAGCATTCTACTCTAGAAATAGAAGAGAAGGGGAGGAAAATTTTAGTGTAAATGTTGTATTAAACAATTAAGACCTAGTAAAAGAGAAGAATGGTGCTGCGTGTTGTCTTTTAGTTGGATGCTTCCATGGAGAAACCCAAGATAAAAGAACACATGGAATTTTAATACTAGGAAAGGAATGTGGAATTCTAAACCATGTGATCAGAATATATACCTTTTTTGTTGTTGTCCAAAGATTGAAATTTTAGGGGAAAAAACCTACTAAACCATGTGGAATATAATATTATATAAAGAACAACAATTTGAAGTGGAAAGGCTTCATCCATGTTCATGTCTAGTTGTTCTGTGCATGACTAGTAATGGATTGTGTAATGAAGGAGTGGGTTCCACAATATTGCTCTTTTTTAGCATTGATTTTGTTTTTGAATTTCTAAAATCTTGTAAATTCTTGAATGTTGTACCTCCAGTTCAAGCTCCTAAAATCTACCAGGCATTAAAGGATAAAGGTTTGCTTGTTTTCTTGTGGAGTTTGAAAGAGAACAACATGGATTTCAGAAGGTATATATTATTTACATTTTATTTAATCACATAATTTTTTATTTTTATGAAAATATTAGAATTACTCAAGATGTTTTCCGTAGGCAAAAAAATATTAAATTCACATTGGAGCAACAAATGGTATTCTTTGTGGGTTTAGTAGGACAGTTCAAGGTGGTAGACGAGGTTACTCTCATCAAAATCGACAACTTTGAGTAAGTCTTTGGTATGTTAGCCTTTGATGGAGTATATTTGGTTCTTAATATATGAATTTCTACTTATTTAGTATTTTTTTTATAATACTTTTCACAAATTATTTCTCCTTGTAGCTCTAATGGGATGAACTTACAACAACGGCCTAATACCTTATGAGGTTGAAAAAGGGAAAGGAACCTAAACTTCTTATTTTCATCACAGAACTAAAGATTCTTAGTTTCATCACAATTGCCTAGCAATGACCTAAGTGGTATTTTAAAAAAAAAAAAGTAAAATAAAAATTGTTGTTATGCTCAATAAATTAATTTTATATTTATTTCAACTCATTTTAATTTTTAATTTTTTTTTTATATAAAGACTAAATAATTTTAAAGTGCTTGAGTTTATAACCTCTTTAAACATTGCTATTCTAATTTTTTGAAGGGCAAAAACATCACTCTAGATGAGGGCAAAGATATTACCAAGAATAAAAGTTCTCAACTTACAATAGTTCTTAAACATCCATCAAGAGTTGGCTAGTCCAAACCAAAAGTAGTAACATCTAATTCTCAAATATTATCTTAATTCTCCACACAAATCTCAATGGGATAAAGTCAATGTTTTATTTCGTTTTGAGAAATTTTATATTGCAATTATTATTATTTTTAACCCTTCCACCTTTTCAAACATGGATGCTGACATGGAAAATGGGTAAGAACATAGGTATAAAAAACCCAGTCAACACAGAGTGTTCCAAAATCTAATATTTTTTTATATTAATATAGGCATTTTTTATTTTGAAAAACTGGGGTTTAAAGTGTTATTTAATTTAAAAATGAAGTAGTCAATTATCACGTGTGTACAACTGGGCACGCGGCGTGATGCAACTCGGCTGTGGAAATTCTTAATTAACAGCCTTCTCCTCTAAATCGTTGACTCTGGTCTACCTCTGACCTCTAGGAATCCGCCACGTTCCCACCCTATCCTTTCCCAGTGATCTTTCTTGCTCTTGCACTCTGACTAACTTCAACTCGATCTCTAGAGAGATAAACGGCTCTTACTTCAGCTCCGCACACTATCTCCTCCACCACCATTAACCACAACTTTCCGCCGTCTCCTTCAACTTCAATTGTTCGGCGAGCTATGAACTCCAAGCACAAGCAGAAGCGGCTGAAGCGGCAACTGCTGAAGCGGAAGCTGCTGGATCGGCGCAACGCCACCTCCGACGACTCCACCACCCTACGCACCAGCTCTCTGGACCTCTCTCCTCTCTCCTCACACCCCAGCTTCCAAATGCAATGGATAGCCGCCATGTCAGACAAAATCTGCCCCTTCCCCGGCCTCTCCCTGGAGGATTTTCTCATTTGGGAGACCTGGACGTGCCTGTCTTCCCTTAGTCTCCTTCCGGAGAAGCAGCCGGTGGCGGAGGAGGTGATCAGAGAGTTTAGAACTAGGGTTAGGCTCACTGATAAAATTGAGGTTGGAAATGAAGAGGATGTGGTAATTGAGAGAAATAACGTTAGTGGAGGGAATGCTGGGATGGGGAAATCTCGTGTTTTTCCTCGAGGTGACAGGCATATGGATTCGTCAGCTCAATGCGGAATTGTTAACCCTTCGGATGGAGAAGAGGAGACGGAAATCGAGAGAAATAAGGTCGATGGGGAGAACATTGGGACAGAAGAGTCTTGTTCTTGCACGTTAAACGATGATGATGAGAATTCGACTTTGGAGTCAGTCTATGGGATTTCGCCAAATGGCCAATTCAAGCGCACCATCAATTCCTGGCAGAGGGGTGAGCTTATAGGAAGTGGATCTTTTGGAAGAGTGTACAAAGGCTATACTGAGTGAGTGTTAATATATGGGACATATATTGAGTTTTCGGGTTCTCATATTCATATATAAATTAATCATTGTTTCTATCATTTCAGTACCTTTGAAATGCCTGGGAATATTATTTTTTTTCCTGTGTGTGATAACGATGTGGGCAGTAAATTGTTTAACCTGACAGGGCTTATTTTGTTGAAATGGTGCAGCTTTGCATCTTTTTGTTGCGCTAATATTATTGACCGCCTAGAGTTCCTAATAAATTCTACAAATTTTTCAAATTAACCATCTTTTACATTGGTTGTCTCCTTACCACAAAAAGTTTTTATTAGGGCTTGGGCATTACAAAGAAATAAAAAGTCAGACATTAAGCCCTTGTTTGGGGTAGCTTCTTGCTTTTGGCTTTAGCTAAAAGGTGAAGTTATGATTTCAAAAGGATAATCTTGCTCTTATCCAAAAAATTCATTAATCATGAAACAACTTCTTGTATAAGCTAAAACAGGCTTTCATGAGTAACAACATTACTCTTCCTTTCTTGTTGAACTCTTTTTAAACCTTAATTTCTATTAACAAAATTACTCAAACAAACTTCTTTCTTTGGCTGATAGTTGTTGTTCCAACTTCAGTTGACGGACCCTTCCACAGTAGAAATACTAATAATAGATTAGTTGTCTTGTCTATCATAATAGTTCTTCTACTTTCTTCCCTTCAGACTTCTAAGAAAACTTCTCTTGTAGGAGGAGGTTCTTTACCAAGTACACATCCATGAACCTCATTTAATTCTTTATTCAAACTTGCAAGAAATTCAAACACTTTTTCTTTTCCAAGCATCCTCTTAAACCGAGCCCTATAGGTAGCACAACTTCATTTAAGATCATAAAACATGTCTTGTTCATGCCATAAACTTTTTAGGATGCTATAATACCTGTTACACTTTGATCTCCTTGCTTGGTCTATTGAATCTTCGTATGATCTCTATACTTGTGTTGAGTTGCCTAAATTTGAGTAGGCTTCACTTATTGCATTCCATAATTCTTTTAGTTTAGCAAATAGGTTCCAACCTAGCATAATGAGGCTCAAAGGGATACTTGCAAAAGCTTCACTAATAACCTAGTAGAAGCCAACAGTGAAGAAGAGAAACAAAATAAGTCTTAAAATGCTTATAGAATCCTTCATCTATTCTAAAAAATCTTTGCATTACTTTCTTACCAAATGATCCAAATTAAAGTAAGGCCGTCAATGCGCCAAAGAGTCTTGCCTCGAGGAAATCCCCCAAAACCATTAAATGATATTATTAGCCTCTCCTCCACCTCTCTAGGTGGGACCCAAGAAATTCCTCCAAGTCCAAATAATCTTACACCATATTGCTAATGCTATTGGGTAATGTAAGAAAACATGAGTTATAGACTCTTCACTCACCCTGCACATAACACACCATTTTAGGCTAAGTATGTTGGTGTTATTCTTGAGATAATGATGAAAAATGTGTAAAAATTATGCATTCTATGAATAAGGTAGAAATTTTGATAAAATATGAAAAATATTATTGAGATGTAGATAATGCGATCTAAGTATGAAGGATATGATCAAAATAGAAAAATGTGATTAGAATATGAAATATGATTAAGGTATGAAAAATATAATTAGTGTAGAAATAATATAATCAAGATATGAAATGTTATTATGGTAAGAAAAATGTGATTGAGTTTAAATAATATGATTAGGGTTCTAAAAAAGGTGATTGATGAGGCTTGAACAACTTGACTAGAATATAAAATCAGAGTACAAAAATATGACCAAAATGCAAAAATTTGATAAGGGAAGAACAATGCAACAAATGTTGGGATCATGCAACCAAGGTGTCAAAAATATTAAGATCCAAAAACCAAAAATTCAACCATTTCTCATTTTTTATCCTCTGAACTTTAAAATAATTCTCACTTTTTTTAATTTTACTTTAGTCCTCTTTTATTGTAGTGATTAATTAATTCCATTCCTCATTTTGTTTAATTGTTATACCCAATACTATCACATAAATAAATTATTGTGCCAAATGGAATAAACAATATGTCTCTAATAAAATAAAAATAAATATAAATAAATAAACCAATATGCCAAAGACAACCAAATTAGTAAGTACATGTAACTCCACCAAATCATTTGTCAATGTGTTTCTTTGAAAGCTTTTGTCAATTATGGAAGATTATTAATTACAAATCTAACCCTTTATTCCAATTTAGAGTGTTGTATAATTTCATTTTCCTCAATATTGTTTCTTTGTACCTAGAAAAATACTCACTAGTTTTTGCATTTGACACCTGAACCTATTACTAGGTGAATGGCTACCCACGAGACTAAATAAGATTAAACCTTTGTTGTTACACTACTAAATATACCAGTTTTTCCAATCAGAAATTGGTTGCTTCTATTCATTGGATTTGCTTAAGTGTTGATTTGTTCACAATGTGATAAGTGAATGCTTATTGAGGACAAATGCCATGATTACTATTTTACTAACCTTTACACCAGTTTCAAAAGCAAAAGCATCCTCTCATGGCATGCATCTTATGAGTTTGGATGGTATTGAAAAAATAAAGGCTAATCTTAAATGAGAAAAACACCCAAGAGGGGGGTGAGTTGGGTTTTTCAAAATCTTTTTTAACACAACAAATTCAAGCACAATAGATGCAAATATAAAGAGATAGAGTAGAGAAATCAAACTTAGATTCTAGAATGGTTTGACACTTCCTTGCTTACGTCCACTCTTCTCAAGCTCCTAACCAAGTGAGGGTTCCACTAACTTGAAGCTTCAACCAAGCTTCTAATCTCCTTTACACTTGGATTCTGGCTCCAATGAGCTCTTATATAATCTCTTCAAGATTCAACTCACTTGAAGGTTTTAACACTCAATTTTACAAGAATGAATCCCTCAACCTAGCTTAATAATAGCTCAAATACAAATCAAAGCTAAGATGAATCACAAAGGTGCACTAAAGGATATGTAAGTGAAGATTTAATGTACCAATAAAGAAATGAGAGCTTTTAAGGCAAGAACTAGTGTGTAGACAAATAAATGCAAGTGTTCTCTATGTCACAAATGAAGTGGAGCTCTTAATTTATAGGTTTCTAACCTCGGGAGCCAAGAAAAACAAAAAGTAGCCTCAACCGATCGAGCTGGGGGTCGACATCGACCAGGAAGGAGGACACCTTAACCGGGAAGGGAAGACTACTGGAAGAGAGAGAGAGTGTTTTTGCACTCTTCGACAGGACCTCGACTGGGCAAAGGGAACTGGTTGACTGGTACCCTGACCAGCTGAGCCAGCTGACTCAGTGCCTCGACCGGTTCAACGTTTTGGCTCCGAAAACCTATCTTTTTCTATTCTTTTCTCTTCTAATCACTTAGGCAAGGTCTTTAGGTAAATTAATATGCCAATTTTGAAATGTTTTGCCTAAAGTACATTTGATAAAACTCGGGTTTTGATGGAAATAAAACTTTAAAGAATAAACCAAGTTTTTGAAAGATGCATGAAATGATATGTAAACCCTAAGTGCACCCATGCATTCAACTTACATTTGTTTCCTATGATTAAAGGTCTTCCAAACGTCTTGATCTTGTATCCATTAGGTCCTTTGATGAATTTCCAAATTAATACTTGAGATTCTTTACAATTCAAACCTATTGGTAACTTAACCATGATTTGTTATCATCAAAACCCGATTAGGAGAACCCTTAGGCTAACAGGTATTATAGGAGAAGATTTCTCCTTCACAAGCAGACTTTGTTTAGAGTAGGTAGATTATGGACTTGTCTTTGGTCATCAATGAGATGGTGGATGAGAAAGTTCACTTGGCCTAGGAGGGGATGGCATTTAAGATAAATTTTGAAAAGACATATGATCAAGTTGATTGAAATTTACTAAACTTTGCTTTGCTCAAAAAAAGGTTTGGCTCTAAATTAACACTTTAGATTTTAGGTTGCCTATCTTTGATTTGTTTTTACTATGGTAGTGAATAGTTGTATGAAAGGTTGGGTAAAGGCTTGTAGAGGGTTCACACCATGGGATCTTCTTTCTCCTTTCCTCTTTATAATAGTAGTAGATCAGAGGATATGTACCAAGATTAAATCACACTTTTAATATTTGAAAGAATAATTAAAAGACTTTTTTTTTCAATGTTTACATAAATATCAAGACTTAAGATAAATCTAATTTAGAGTATCTTGTTAGGCATTAGTTTGAGTTAAGACAAATCTTTAGTCTAGCTTCCCATTTAGGTTGTTGGACCATGAGGTAGCCCCTCTATTGTTTAGGGTTTATTTTACTTAGAAATCTCAAGGCTCCTCAGTTTTAAGACCCTATTTTAGAAAAACAAAAAAAAGTCTCTTGTAAACTAGGAGGTTGTCAAAGAGCTTATCTGTCCTTAGGATGAAGAGCTACATTTATTGATCTTGTTTACCTTATATCTATACTGGTTTACTATTAGACTAGTGTTGTAGTCAAGATTGCCTTCTAAGATTGAGAGAATTTGGAATTTTTATTGGTTAGAGAAAGGAAGAGAGAAATTTCTATTTATTTTCCTATTAGAAAAGGAAAGGACATCAAATCGAATGGTATCAATTTTATAGGCCTAGGAATGAAAAGGGTTTAGGGTTTGGAATGATTTCTACAAGGAATAAAGCCTTTTCTATAGAGCTATGCTTGGGCTAGTGACACTGCATTCCATAAGGTAGTCATTATTAATTATGGTTTGCACTCTTATGGTTGGGATACTAACATTTTGTTCAAGGATCACATTAGGGCACATGGAGAGCAATTGCACAAGGTTTCTTTAGTTTTCTTAGTATATCCAATTCTTAGTTTGGAATGACTCTAAGTCTCTTTTGGGAAGATTTGTGGTGATTTCAAACCCTCTATCCTAACATCTGTTGGTTTCAAGGTCTAGATATTCTTTTAGTTCATCTACTCTTAATATTTTATCCTTCTTGTCTTGATACCTTAACTCCTTGCTTATTTCTCATACTAAGAGAGTGGTGATCTTATCAGCTTCATTTCTTTGTTTCTTCTTATTTATCTATCATTCTTCATTTCCAATGAGAAAGTTAGGTCTTGACCCCTTTAAGGTTTTTCTCTTTGTAGTCCTCCTTATCTTAAAAGTATGAGATTATGAGCAGTGATCAACTTCTTGTTGTTTACCAACCATAAAGAATCAAACAATTGGGTTTGAGAATAGATATGATCAAATTAGTTCTTGTTGACTATCACTGACATGTTTATGTTTTTCCTCTCTCACACATTTATTTATTTATTATTTTTTTGTAGTGATAGAATCATTTTTGTTGTGAAGGAGGCTTCATTGCTTGATCAAGGGAGTCAGGGCAAACAAAGCATTTATCAACTTGAACAGGTGAAAAGAATGTCTTATTTTGAAGAAATGCTCATCAAATATGGTTTAATCTTTCTTATTTTTGTAATAAATTTTTTTTGAACTTTTTTTTTTGTACATCACAATTACCCTCAAGTCCACTGCATACATGGGTATTGCAGTAAAGAGCAACTGCTCGTCGATCTTGGTTGTATTATGGGATTTTTTTTTCTAATTCCTTCCTTATTGGTCCAGGAGATTTCTCTTTTAAGTCAGTTTGAACATGAGAACATAGTTCGGTATTATGGCACAAACAAGGTATGTTTCTTATGTTCTTGAGTTAGCTTCTTTTGTTTACTTGTAACACATTGCAAGATATGTTATTTTCTACATTGCATTTTGTCAACTATAGCAAACTTGAATGATTTTTTCATCATTTTTGCGCCTAATCCTTGAGACAATCTATTAAGGACAATTACAAACATAATGTTGCAACTTTAAATGAGAATACTTTTATATTGTTATGTGGACCCGCATTTTTCATATGCATCCCCACTTATCGGTGAGACTAGCTTTTGATAGTGAAAAATTAGTTTTAGTAAAAATGGAGTTGCCACTTATTTTATTTTATTTTAAAAAGAGAAAATAAAACAAGAAAGAAAACCATAAAAAAAGTAACTCCAATGTTTTGAAAAAGCTCGAGTTTGGGTCTAGAGATTATATTACCTATCGGGGAGGTACCTCAAAGAGGTAGCATCCCTCTAAGCCCTAAAGAGGTCTCTACTAGCTAAGTTGAAGGAAATATGACAATTAACTTATTAACTTAGGGTACTAAGAAGAGCTAAGGTGATTTTAAAATTCTACTAACACTAGCATGCCAAACTAGAATTCAAATCACAATCATAAGGGAGAGTTAGGGTGTGTACTTGGACTACTTCTTAAGCGCCATCACAAGACATCAAAGTTAGTTCAAAATAAGGCACACAACATGCATTTTTTCAAAGAAAGTCAAGTAGATATCAAGGCAACTAAGAAACAATGTTAAAACATGGACATAGTTCATGTCTAACATACATATTCATAGAATTTTGAAAATGAAAGATAGAGAGCGTACTGTTGGGCTTTGTGGAGCCTAGTTTTGTTTGATCCGGTTTGACGACCCGACCCGAATAATATTGCATGGCTTTTTTAATGGGAGATTTATTGAGGCCTGTTGGGCCCGTTTAGCCCATTGTGGAACCACCTTTTGTAATTAGGGTTTTTTAGTATGGTAGGGTTGTCGTGCTATATATATAGAGAGAATATTGTAGCCGCCAAGTTGTACTCTGTATTCTTCCCTGATAATAGTGATATCCCTGCAACTCCGTGGATGTAGGCAAATTGCCGAACCACGTAAATATTGTCTTGTGTGTGTGATTGTTTTTCTTTGGCGTGTGTTTTCTCTAATTTTTGTTTCTCACGGGTTGGGAATTCGGTTTAATTCCCTACAACTGGTATCAGAGCCTAGGGTTAGGTTTGAGTGGGAGCAATGGCAGAGGAAGCAGGAAAGGCGTCTGGAATAGAAAAGTTTGATGGCACAGACTTTGCGTATTGGAGGATGCAGATTGAAGATTATCTCTATGGGAGGAAATTGCATCTGCCTCTTTTGGGGACAAAACCTGAGAGTATGAAGGCTGAGGAATGGGCGCTTCTTGACAGACAGGTTCTAGGTGTTATTAGGTTAACTCTGTCTAGGTCTGTTGCACACAATGTTGTAAAGGAGAAGACCACAACAGATTTGATGAAGGCTTTGTCCGGTATGTATGAAAAGCCATCCGCAAACAATAAGGTGCATCTGATGAAGAAATTGTTCAATTTGAAGATGGCAGAGAATGCATCAGTAGCACAACATCTGAATGAATTTAATACAATCACAAATCAATTATCATCTGTAGAAATTGATTTTGATGATGAGATTCGTGCTCTGATTGTCTTGGCTTCTTTGCCAAACAGTTGGGAGGCAATGAGGATGGCAGTAAGCAATTCTACAGGAAAGGAAAAGCTCAAGTACAATGATATACGAGATTTAATTCTGGCTGAGGAGATTCGCCGAAGAGATGCAGGTGAAACCTCAGGATCTGGTTCTGCCCTAAACCTTGAGACAAGAGGCAGAGGTAATAACAGAAATTCAAATCAGGGTAGATCAAATTCCAGAAATTCTAATCGGAACAGAAGCAAATCTAGATCAGGCCAACAAGTACAATGCTGGAATTGTGGGAAAACAGGTCACTTTAAAAGGCAATGCAAAAGCCCTAAGAAGAAGAATGAAGATGATTCTGCTAATGCTGTAACAGAAGAGGTACAGGATGCATTACTTCTTGCAGTAGACAGTCCACTTGATGATTGGGTTTTGGATTCAGGAGCTTCGTTTCATGCCACTCCACACCGAGAAATCATACAGAATTATGTTGCAGGTAATTTTGGTAAGGTGTATTTGGCTGATGGTTCAGCCTTGGATGTTGTGGGTCTGGGAGATGTCCGGATATCATTGCCCAATGGGTCTGTTTGGTTACTGGAGAAAGTTCGACATATTCCTAACCTGAGGAGGAATCTGATTTCTATTGGACAACTTGATGATGAAGGACATGCAATACTATTTGTTGGTGGTACTTGGAAGGTTACAAAGGGAGCTAGGGTATTGGCTCGTGGAAAGAAGACTGGCACTCTGTATATGACCTCATGTCCAAGAGACACAATTGCAGTTGCTGATGCAAGTACTGATACAAGCCTATGGCACCGCAGACTTGGTCACATGAGTGAGAAAGGGATGAAGATGTTGCTGTCAAAAGGAAAACTACCAGAATTGAAGTCCATTGATTTTGACATGTGTGAAAGTTGCATCTTAGGAAAGCAAAAAAAGGTGAGCTTCTTGAAAACTGGCAGGACACCGAAGGCTGAAAAATTGGAACTAGTACACACTGATTTGTGGGGGCCTTCTCCGGTTGCATCCCTAGGAGGTTCAAGGTACTACATCACCTTTATTGATGACTCAAGTAGAAAGGTATGGGTTTATTTTCTGAAAAATAAATCTGATGTATTTGTAACTTTTAAGAAGTGGAAGGCCATGGTTGAGACAGAAACAGGTTTGAAAGTAAAATGTTTGAGGTCAGATAATGGAGGAGAGTACATAGATGGAGGATTCAGTGAGTATTGTGCTGCACAGGGAATTAGGATGGAGAAGACCATTCCTGGGACACCACAACAGAATGGTGTGGCTGAGCGCATGAATAGAACTCTCAATGAGCGTGCTAGAAGTATGAGGTTGCATGCTGGACTACCAAAAACTTTTTGGGCTGATGCTGTTAGCACTGCAGCTTACCTGATAAACCGAGGACCATCAGTTCCCATGGAGTTCAGACTTCCTGAGGAGGTTTGGAGCGGTAAAGAGGTGAAGTTTTCACATTTAAAAGTTTTTGGTTGTGTTTCTTATGTTCATATTGATTCTGATGCTCGTAGTAAACTTGATGCAAAGTCAAAAATATGTTTTTTCATCGGCTATGGTGATGAGAAATTTGGCTATAGGTTTTGGGATGAACAAAACAGGAAAATTATCAGAAGTAGAAATGTGATATTTAATGAACAGGTTATGTACAAGGACAGGTTAACTGTAACGTCAGATGTTACAGAGATAGATCAAAAGAAATCTGAGTTTGTCAACTTAGATGAATTGACTGAAAGTACTGTCCAAAAAGAGGGTGAAGAAGATAAGGAGAATGTAAATTCAAAGGTAGATTTGAGGACACCTGTAGTTGAAGTTCGCAGATCTTCCAGGAACATTAGACCTCCACAGCGTTATTCACCTGTTTTAAATTATCTCCTGTTGACTGATGGTGGTGAGCCAGAGTGTTATGATGAAGCCTTGCAAGATGAGAATTCAAGCAAGTGGGAGTTAGCCATGAAGGATGAGATGGATTCCCTATTGGGGAATCAGACATGGGAACTGACTGAATTGCCAGTAGGAAAGAAGGCTTTGCACAACAAGTGGGTATACAGAATAAAGAATGAGCATGATGGTAGCAAACGTTACAAGGCCAGATTAGTGGTTAAAGGGTTCCAACAGAAGGAGGGCATTGACTACACAGAGATATTTTCTCTAGTTGTGAAGATGTCAACAATTAGACTTGTACTTGGAATGGTGGCTGTAGAAAACTTACATCTTGAGCAGTTAGATGTGAAGACAGCATTCCTTCATGGTGACTTGGAGGAAGACCTGTACATGATTCAGCCAGAAGGGTTCATTGTTCAAGGACAAGAGAATCTAGTCTGCAAACTGAGAAAGAGCTTGTATGGCCTTAAACAAGCTCCTAGACAGTGGTACAAGAAGTTTGACAATTTTATGCATAGAATTGGGTTCAAGAGATGTGAAGCTGATCATTGTTGCTATGTTAAGTCCTTTGACAATTCTTACATCATATTACTGTTGTATGTGGATGATATGCTTATTGCAGGGTCTGACATTGAGAAGATTAATAATCTGAAGAAGCAATTGTCCAAACAGTTTGCAATGAAGGATTTGGGAGCTGCAAAGCAAATCCTTGGTATGAGAATCATTAGAGACAAGGCTAATGGTACATTGAAACTTTCACAGTCAGAGTATGTGAAGAAAGTTCTCAGCAGGTTCAACATGAATAAAGCTAAACCAGTGAGCACACCCTTGGGTAGTCATTTCAAACTAAGCAAAGAACAGTCACCGAAGACAGAAGAAGAAAGGGACCATATGAGCAAGGTGCCCTATGCCTCAGCTATTGGCAACTTGATGTATGCTATGGTGTGTACAAGGCCAGACATTGCACATGCAGTGGGAGTTGTGAGCAGATTCATGAGTAGGCCTGGAAAGCAGCATTGGGAGGCAGTCAAGTGGATTTTAAGATATCTGAAGGGTTCATTAGATACATGTCTTTGCTTCACAGGTGCAAGTTTGAAACTGCAGGGTTATGTAGATGCTGATTTTGCTGGTGATATTGATAGTAGAAAGAGTACTACTGGGTTTGTTTTTACTCTAGGTGGTACAGCTATATCATGGACTTCAAATCTACAGAAGATTGTTACTTTGTCTACTACAGAAGCTGAGTATGTTGCAGCAACTGAAGCTGGAAAGGAGATGATTTGGCTACATGGTTTCTTAGATGAATTGGGTAAGAAGCAGGAGATGGGCATTCTACACAGTGACAGTCAGAGTGCAATTTTTCTTGCCAAAAATTCGGCTTTTCATTCAAAGTCGAAACATATACAAACAAAATACCACTTTATCCGTTATCTTGTTGAGGATAAACTGGTAATACTTGAGAAGATTTGTGGATCTAAGAACCCTGCAGACATGTTGACTAAGGGTGTCACTATTGAGAAGTTGAAGCTGTGCGCAGCTTCAATTGGTCTTCTAGCTTGAGGACAGGAGGATGAGTTGTAGGGATGAGGGATCGTTTCTTGGAGGATAGCGGTTTGATGTTGGTGATTGGACTAGTCTCCAAGTGGGAGATTTGTTGGGCTTTGTGGAGCCTAGTTTTGTTTGATCCGGTTTGACGACCCGACCCGAATAATATTGCATGGCTTTTTTAATGGGAGATTTATTGAGGCCTGTTGGGCCCGTTTAGCCCATTGTGGAACCACCTTTTGTAATTAGGGTTTTTTAGTATGGTAGGGTTGTCGTGCTATATATATAGAGAGAATATTGTAGCCGCCAAGTTGTACTCTGTATTCTTCCCTGATAATAGTGATATCCCTGCAACTCCGTGGATGTAGGCAAATTGCCGAACCACGTAAATATTGTCTTGTGTGTGTGATTGTTTTTCTTTGGCGTGTGTTTTCTCTAATTTTTGTTTCTCACGGGTTGGGAATTTGGTTTAATTCCCTACACGTACTTGGGCAACAAGCTAAGTGCTTCAAGGGGAAAAAAGGTTAGCTTGACAATAGGTGTAAAACAATCTCATATATATATATATCACAAAAAGGATCTAAGTCAATCTAATACCAAACCATCATCTCAATTGAATCATTATCAAAGAAGATATGATGGATGTTGGGCCCCCACCAAGACCCAATTTACTTTTGCATGAATTAATGCCATGAGTTCCATTATTTTTGGAATCATAAAGATTATTCATTGTTATTAAAAATCAAGAAAATCGAGAAAATTAGTTTAAAAATAAAGAAAATGGTGAAAATGCATGCCAGAAGGAAAATGGTAACTAGTTTATGAATATGGGGATTTTATGGATCTAAAAACTCCTAAGGATGAAATTTAAAAAAAACTGGAATTATTTTAACAAAAAAAAAAGTTTTTGAAATCCAGATTTAAAATGAATGAGATCACAAAGAAAAGAAAAGCATCAGGAGGAGGATGTGCACCAAGGTAGCCATGCTGGAGTGGGACCTGGGGGTGTGACTGAGACTGTTGTTGGTGAATGCATGAGGAGACCTCTGCAGATTGCTCTCTTTGTGCCCAAATCAATCTCTCTTCTCACACAAATTTCAAGTTTCCTTCCAAGTAGTTCAGTCTGACTGCCAGTTTAGGATTGATGCCCTGATTTACCACCACAAGCTCTGAAACAAGCATTCGTCAGTTTTTCCATGAGGTTGCCAAGTTTTGTTATGCTTGAAGAAATTGTTGCTACAATTAGAATTGATGAAAGGGCTGAGGAGACTGTTCAAAGACTTCTGCTACTTCGGAATCCTGAAGTTTGAAAACCATTCTACAACCTGGAAGTTCTCCTGCATCTGTAGTTTCTTTATTTTGCAGGGATACGTCAGTGCCGACCTTGTTTGTGTTATTTTCTCTAGCCTCCTGAAATCAGTTCTGATAACATGTTGACTTCTTTGGATACCAGTGCAACATTTGCTAGCAGAGAGGCTCTCCGAAGTAGAAGCAACTGATTTAGTATAACATTTGCCTTTATTGATTTCTTCATCCTCCATCTATGCTTTGTCAAGCACCAATTTTAGAAAGATTCCAATGCTCTGAATTTCCAGCAAAAGTTTCTCTCTTAAGGATGTTCTTTTGTGCTGAGATTCTGAACAAGTGATGCTAGGCATTAAATCCTGATTTAGAAGAACATCATTAAAACTATCATGATCAGAGAAAAGATCTTTAAAATTTCTCAGAAAGGATCAGTTCGGAATTCCCCTTGTTAGTCCATCACAAGAACTGATAGATTTCAAAAGATTGCCACCTAGCTCTCCAACTAAAATTCTACCTTGACTCACAGCCACTAATCACCTTCTCGAGAATTAGGTTCTGAGCATAGTCACTCTTCTCCTGAAACATGTATGGATTACCATGCTAGTAGTGATAAAGTTCGCAATAGTCCTTGTAAAGGTCTTGCTATTCTGGAGATTGTTTTAAACTCTCATGTGGTTTCTGATATTTTAGATTGAGTAGGGCCATTATACTCTATTTGCATAGGGAAATCACCATCAAATGTATCACTTGATCTCTCATCGCGATCTGTCTTTTCAAATTCTAAGATCAGAGCTTCTGCAGAACCATTCTGAGTTTTGTCTTTGCTTGAAGATGAACAAGACTACCTCTTGGCTTCACCTCAAATAACTGGAATTTCTGAACCTTTAAGATTTGGATGGCAAGTTGGCTCTGAAGGGAGTTAATTTCCAATTAGACTGCAGAGTCTTCGAATAGCAGTTTTTGCTTTAAGAAGTGAAATAGATTCACCATGAAATGCAAGTCTTCGATCCAACTTCAGTGCAGAATCACTAGAACCAGCCATTGTCGAACTACCCAACATACATTCTGATTCAAATAAATCCTTTCTATCAAACAAGTTTCATTCCAATGCCTACCTTAATCCTTTTTAATTTTGGACATGAGAGAAGAGGGAGAGCATTTTAGTTTTTGTTTCGATATTCCCATTTTCAATAGCATTCGCCTCAACTCTTGGACAAGAGCTTCGTCATCTAGCCTGACCATTTGCAATGCATTTGGGCTGTTCTTACAGCCTGCATCATCTTGATCACTTGGTTTTCGACGAAAATTGTTTGCTTCTATGATAGGAATAAATATTGTTTCCGTGCCAGAAACTCCATTCTTTCATCAGAAACTGAGTCTTCATCATAGGGTGAGTTCTGTTTTAAACATTAGAATTCCTCCAATTAAAATATTGAGCGTTCCAAAATCGCTTGGCAGAGTACCTTCCAACTGTGTGGGAAGCATAGGTGACATGCTTGGTTGGATTCACGACAATATAGTCCTCCAGTTGTGCAACGATTTCAATGTGCTTCTGACCGATTTCAAAAGCGTTATGCTTTTCTTTAGGATTTGCAGTCTGACCAACCCAAACAAAAACTCCAACACGTATATCAAGTGTCAAGACACCCTCAGCCAACAGGTCATCTACTAAAGCTGTAAATTTCCTCAACCTCAAATTCCCTTTTATATCGAATTTAGAGTTCCTAAGTGACATGGTAAGTGCACGAGCAAGTTCATCATCTTTGTGAGTTTCCCTCGGGTGGGAAAACAACCACTCCATCATCAACTCTATGTTGTTTACTCCAGCTTGCCGTGGAGCTTCTTCTGTTCTAAATCTGGGAAAGCCCATCTCTACGACTATTGAAATACTTGTCTCATTTGGAAGGGAACCAGTTACTTGAGCGCCTGCATTGCTTTTGACATTTTTCACTTCAACTCCCAAATAAATTGAATTACAGAAATGATTTTCGTAATGAAATTATAACTATAATCAACAAATTGTGGGTTTATCCAAACTGGAAACACTACCTTCAGCACCAGGGACTGGAGGACCTTTACAAATGTCCTAGCATCCCGAGGAAAAGGAATATCACCAATGATTAGGGGTTGGGCAGGCAGGTGCTTTCTCCTTTTGATATCAAAGCCTGGACTGAAGAAAGTTAAGCTTGGCAGTAAAGGAACTGGAGATGGGAATTTTGGTGCAGCTGATTCACTACGACTGCTAAAAAATAGGCTTCCAGAAAAGATAACCAGATCATATCTGGTTCTGTTTAGAGTTAGCTGAAATAGAGCATAATCTGGAGGGTTTCTGGAATCCAGCAGGTTTTCTCAAGTGAACATTCTGATGATATCTGCTCTGTCATTGCAACAGATGGTGAATCTCCTTGTGGAAATCCAATGTTTTAATCAAAGCTCCTCCCATTTTCAAGACAACACCACCACCAGAAGACCCGACTAACTTTTCCTGCAACTTTTCTTGTCATAATCAGAAATGTTCAGTAGCTCACACTATTCCTCCATGGCCTTCTTGTCACCAGCCCCATCAAGGATAACAGTATCACCCTTAGACATTGTACCCTTTTTTTCTTGCAAATGCCAAGCATATCATGTTCTACCTTCTCAAACTTCAAACCAAGCTTTTTCGTTATAAGTTCTTCTCCCGTAATAGTTGTCAAATCCAGTAGAGTAACCTTCCTATTTCCTCCAAATGCTTGTCGAAAACACCATATATTAGCCGCTACTGATTCTGTGGGATGATAAAAAATTATCTAGCATGATTAGAGACTTGCGTTTCCCATCTGTAGATATTTGCTCAGTGGTAGTTCAATGATCAGATCCTCCCTTACTAGTTTGGCAGCCTCTTCTAGGTAGACAATTCAGGATCTCATTGAGAATTGTATCACCTCCAGCATCATTAGATTGTGCAAATACTTCTTTTGTATCATTCTTGAAGAAAAACCCAATCAGAGCATTAGTGTGGGTATTGAAGACTCCATCTCGAACAAATGATCACAACTAAATTTCCCAATGTCCAATATCACCAGAACCTGAAACCCCATTGAGTAATACACCCTAAACTTGGGCATTTATTTCGATTAGCACTTTGGGAATGAGTTCTGCTGCTTCAGAGAGCATTCCAGTTTGGCTCAGGACTTCTTCCATGCAAACATAATGTTCAATAGAGGGTTGGATGCCTTATTTTAGAAAAATCTCATTAATTTTCTTCTCAGCTTCGTTGACCATCTAGGAATGAGCACAAACCTCTAACACTGTAGTAAAAGGAAATGATCAGGCCTAGCCCTGTTACAGAATCTGCCATCGTCTACCAATCATAGGGATAACAGAAGAGTCAAGGGATTTCATCAACTCAGAAGTTGAAAATAACAGCTGCCAATAACTTCCACCTTCGGACTACAATTGAAGAGTTTTCAAAGAGGTATCCACATTAACTATGCTACTTTGACAGCATGCTTCCCACTGACTCTTAATTTAACCTTCTCTCTTGCTCTATTAACACTCTTAGTGCTATGATAAACAACATTAACAGATATAACAGCTGATTCATTAGGAACTCCAATTCCAATAGACAAAGCAGGGACCGAGTTGGATCAGAAAATTTATAAACATAACTTGCAGCAGCAGTAGAAAGGGAAGCAATAGACTGTGATGGGTGATGAATCTCTAAGTAAACAATGTATTTGCTGCTGATGGCTGACTGGTTTTTCCTTGGTAGTCCATCTGGCCATGGTAAAATGGTGGATTGGCTTCACGAGTAATGGAAGAATTTGGTAGAATTGGTTGAGAAGGTTGAATTGTGAGTGGTAAGACAATAGTGCCTATCAAAGGTAGAGTGTTGCTTCACCCATCTAACTCATCTAAAGTATTTAAGGAAGGGCCTGCCAAACCATGTAGAGATGAGCTTTTCCTTGATCCCATGTCCATGCCATTGACAGCAACAACATTCTGAATCTCTGAATTGCCAATTGTGCCGTCCAAACCCATCTGAGTATCAACTAAGTCACTTGTAGAAAACAAAAACATCATGAGCTTCTTTGATCCTTCATTTTTTAGTTCATTACATTCTTTCTTCATGTTCTATAAATCCTCATCACGAGAAAAAGAAACTAAGGTGCCAGGATCTTTCCCAGGAATCTGATGCTTAATAACATGGGCTTGGTTAGAGGCCATTAACATTTTCTGCACAAGCTCTTGCTAAGAAAAGCCTTTTTCATACTCAAATGCAAAACATAACCTCTAGTGTTTCTATTCCTTTCTGTCCAATTCAATGTGCAATTTTGGAAATCTTCAAACATGGGCATTAGCTTTCTGTAACTCCTAGGTGGTCTATCGAACTTGAGTGGTTACATCCTGTTTAGCAAAGACCAAGCTCCGTGCCTTTGCACATCTGTTGTAGTTGCTCCTAAAAAATGTTCGCCGGTTCTAATATCTTCTTCTATGTTAGCGGAGACAAAAGAGAACGAATGAAGCAAGTAGAGCAAAAGCAAAATGAACAGCACAACCATCTATTGTAGTTACAATTCTAATTTATATCCTATATTTACAAAGACATTTAAGGAAAAAAATAAATTCATAATCCCTATAAATCAAGACAATCCTTATAAATCGGGAATTATTCTTCCTAATCTAATTTATAGCTATACACACTTTCCTAATCTAATTTACAGCTATATACTATTACATAAATATATACAAGAGACCTCAATTAGGAAAATTCAAATTTCTAACACTCTCCCTCAAGTTGGTGAATAGATATTATCCATACCCAACTTGCCAATAGTTGCTTGAAATGTTGTGCTCGCCAAACCCTTGGTCAAAACATTTGTAAGTTGTCTGTCTGATGACGCAAACGGAGTGCAAGTTAACCCACTTTCTAACTTTTCCTTTATGAAGTGTCTATCAACTTCAACATACTTTTTCTGATCAATGTTGTACTAGATTATGAGCAATGTTTATGGTTGATTTATTATCATATTACAACTTCATAGGTCCTTCCCATTTAATCCATAGGCCCTCAAGAATGATTTTAAGTCATAATAACTCACAAATTCCTTGTGTCATAGCTTTAAACTCTACCTTTGCACTAGAATTTACAACAACTAGTTATTTTTTACTCCTCCAAGTCATTAAGTTTCCTCCAAGAAAGGTGCAGTAACCTAATGTTGTCTCTTGTCTACCATTGATTCAGTGTAGTCGGCATTTGTATAGGCTTCAAGGAACAAACTCCTACCTTTCTAAAGATAATTTCCATTCCTAAGATACCTTTAAGATACTTTAAAATCCTAAAGACAACTTGTAAGTAGACCTTCTTCATATTATGCATAAACTGGCTCACTACACTCATGGCATAGAGAATATTCAATCTTGTGTGTGACAAGTAAATTAGTTGTCCCACTAATCTTTAATACATACCTCGATCCACTCCTTTGTTTTCCAATGCTTCCTCAAGCTTGTGATTTGCTTCACTTAGATTCTCTACTAGTTTACATCCAAGCTTTCTTGTCTTCTTAAGTAAGTCAAGGATATATTTGTGTTGTGATACAAAAATACCCTCTTTTGATCGTGCCACTTCAATTCCCAAAATGTACTTTAGTTTGCTTAAATCCTTTATCTTAAACTCCTTTGCAAGACATTACTGAAGTGCTTTTGGATCATTCCCAATCATGATTATGTCATCAACATATACTTGTAATGTTGAAACTCTCCCTGAATTAGAATGTTTAATGAACAAAGTGTGATCTCCTTGGCTTTGTTTAAAACCTAGAAATAACATAACATTTGTAAATCTTCCAAATCATGCTCTAGGAGATTGTTTCAATTCACATAATGCCTTCTTCAACCTACACACCTTATTCTTGTCTAAACTTCCCCCAAAATTAGGATGAACTTCCATATAGATTTCTTAATCAATTTCACCATGGAGAAAGACATTCTTTACATCAAATTGTTATGAATTCCAATCAAAATGAGCTACCAAAGATAATCAAATTCTCGTTATATTCGTCTTTGCTATTGGTGCAAAAGTTTATTGATAGCCCACTCCATATGTTTGTGTATATCCCTTTGCAACCAACCTTAATTTACATCGTTCAAGAGATCCATCAACCTTGTATTTAATTGTAAATACCTATTTGCAATTGCCACAAATAGGTTTAGGTTCACTACTTAGGTGGTGTTTGGTCTTTGGTTGAATAGAAAAAGTCAAAATATTTGGCTTTTTCTATTCAGCTAAAAGTAACATGTTGACATCATCCAATATAATTAAACTGAACCTATTGATAACAAGTTCATTTTAGCTATATTGGATGATGTCAACAAGTTACTTTTAACTGAATAGAAAAAGCCAAATATTTTGGCTTTTTCTATTTAGCCAAAAAACAAACACCACCTTAGTTTAGGGATACCTCTAACTTTTTCATTATTTACTAAGTTCACAAGATCCCTATAATTTATGTGACCTAGCCTTCTATGCCAAAGTTCAGTAAGGTTTAGCTTTGCCCAACTGCACACAAGAGGTGTTTTAGAGTTAGGATTTATTACATAACAATTATCAATTGCCTTGTGTTCTATGATTATGATTTTTCCTTTTTTGTTGATTACTTTGCATAAGTCTTGGCTAAAATTTACCTATGTTCATTGTCACATATCTGACTAATACATGAAAGGTTTGCCTTGATTCCATCTACATAGAGAACACCATCTAATTAGGATAACCATGGATAAATATACTTCATTTGCTTTTCACATGAGCTAAGCTTGCATCCCCAAAGGTAACTGTACAACCATTATAATCCTAAAAAAAAAAGTGAAAGGACTTATCTCCTATCATGTGTTTAGAGTAACTACTATCAAAGTACCACTCACCATAGAATTTGGCTTTTAGTGCGGTGAAGACAACTTGACATTTAGCCCTCTCTTTTCTCATCCAAAATTGTTTAATCCTAAGTAGTGACTTAGAGGAGCTTTGTTTATTTCTAAGCTTTTTATTAGATTTATTTCCTTTTCCATTATTCAAGATATTATTTTTAAGGGAATTAAATTCATTCATTAGCCTACTCATTTGAGATTCAAATCTCCCTAGGAACATAGTGTAGCACCTACATTAAGTGTGTCTAGTTTTCTTGTAGAGTGTGTGCATAGTGATGGAGTATTAAGAGATGCTACTTGGTTAGGGGTTTCTTCTTTCCCTTTTACAAAAACCGTTTATCCACTAGGAGTTTCATCCTTATTAATGTACCCCATACCTCTTTTGTCACCATGGGTTTTGCACTTATCAAGTATTTCATTAAGCACTTTAGTTCTAGGGTGAAAGATCTCATTCATGGATGAAGAGGACTTATTACTTTTCACATCTTGAATAAGAACATTATTTTTCTGAAGAAGAGAATGATATTCAGATTCAAGAAATCTAATTTTTCAAGAAGATTAGTGCTCTCTTCTTTTAGCACATCAATCTTGGTTTTATGAGCTTCAATTGTATCATGGCCTCTTAAATAATTATTAATTAGTTTTTCATGCTTAATTACAATATTATTCAGAAAATCAGTTTTTTGATCATTGGTGCATTCATTCTCACTATCATTATCATAGTCACTATCAAACACAGATTCCACAAATGCAACAAAAGCTAAAAAACCAGTATGATCATACCATGCATCTTTAGAAGTTCTGGAACCGCTTTCTTCATAATCTGTCACTTCATGTAGCCTACATAGAGTTTTTGATATCTTTGGGCCTAGAGAAATCAATAGCAAACTGTCCCAAACCACCATAGTTAAAGCATTCTACTTTCTTACCTTTGGAGGAACCTTTATCCTTTTCTTTAGAGGCTTTATCATTAGGTCTTTTTCATTTTCCAGATTCTTGAATACACTCGAAGATTTTTTTCCTATGATTGGTTTCTTAATTTCTTTATTTTCACCCAAGATATTTGCTTGGACTACTTTTGTTCATGATCATCGCCAAGGATGAAGTAAACTAGACCCAAGATCTTATAAGTGTATATCTTTTGGGTACTCACTGACAAAAAGGGTGACAAATGTTTTCATCTAGCAACAAGTAAATTTTATGTGTCCATGGATGTCACTTTCTTTGAACAACAACCATAGTGCTCCTAGATTGTTCTTTACGGGGAGAGTATGGTTGCTAAAGAACAGTTTTGGAACGTGTTACCTATGGTGGAATCTTTTAGCAACCCCATCTTAGATTTGGTTGAAAAAGTGAAAAAAGTTGCTAGAATTTTTTAAAAGAGAAAGCAAAATGTTACTAGAATTTCTGAAAAAGGGGGAGTAACTAAGAAAGATGCTAGTTATTATGGATGAAATGCTTGAGAAAGCCGAGAAAGAACTAAAACAGTCCCAAGCTAAGAAGGAAATTGCATAGCTCCAAGTTTATTCTCGAATGAATAAAGAGATCACTCATCAAATTCACAGTCAATCCCCAATTCCAAAAATTCTTAACTTGGATAATAGTTTTTTAACTCTCTTATTTTGCTCCTACTCTCTTATCTGGTCTTAATATCCCAAAAGCCATTCAAAAAAAGGATTAGATCTTGCACTCAACATCCCATTTTGAAATTTGTGTCCTATCATCGTCTTAACTCTACTTGTAAAGATTTTGCTACTAATGTCTTTGGTGTAAGTATTCTAAAGAATATACAAAAGGCATTAGAAAATCTAAAGTGAAGAGATGTTGTTCCAGATGAGATAAGGGCTCCAGAAAGAAAAGCAACACTTGAGAAGTTGCACAACTTCCAAGAGATAGAAAGTTCAATGCTAATGGAACCATAGAGAGATGCAAGGTCAGACTCGTAGTAAAGGGTTTCACCCAGATATATGAGACTGATTACTAGGAAACATTTGCCCCAATTGCAAAAGTGAACATTGTAAGAGTGTTGCTCTTAATTACAACAAATTATGTGACTGATTGATGCAACAAGTTGATGTAAAGAATATTTTTCCCCATGGTGATCTTGAAGAGGAGGTTTCTATGTAGTTTCTATTGGGGTTTGAAGCATCTATGGTAAAAGGAAATGTTTGTAGATTAAAGAAGTCACTCTATGGTCTTAAGTAATCTTCAAGATCCTAGTTTGACAAATTTACAACTTCCATGCGTAGATTGGACTACAAATAAAGCCAAGGGGATCATATGATGTTCTACAAACACAATAAAGATGGGAGAATTACTATTCTCATTATGTGTGTAGATGATACCATTTTAAATGGAAATGATATCTACAAGACGGAAAGTCTAAAAACAAAATTAGCTATTGAATTTGAAATTAAAAACCTCAGCAACTTGAGATACTTTTTGGGAATTAAAGTGACAAGATCAAAACAAGGGATTTTTATCTCTCAACGAAAGTATGTTATAAATTTATTGAAAGAAACATATATGCTTGGAAGTAAACCAAAAGGTTTACCAATTAATGCTAATCATTTTGATCCTAACACACTAAAGACTAGTAAATAGATAAAGATATCGGAGATTAGTAGGCAAGTTAACTTATTTGTCTCAAACCAGATTTGACATTGCTTTTGTTGTGGGAGTCATTAGCCAAAAGACATTTTTGAAGCAATGTGAGAGGGAGTGTTGAAAAAATTAAGGACTTAAATTGAATGAACTAACTTGCATACAATATGTTTAGTGACAATATTATACTTTTGACACAAAATGTTGGTATTTAGTGGCATATAATTATGTCATAAAAAACTAATAAAGTTCATTTTTAGTGGCAGATAATTAGTAATGACAACATTATTATTACAAATATTCAAAATTCTAGATAAAATCAATGACAATAACATAATGGTTGTCACTAAATCATTTTATTTCCAAATTGTGGGGGCACCGAACTTTGGTGCCAATGAATTAATGGCTAAACGTTCTTGTGAAATTGTGTTGTCATTAAATATAATCATAAAAATTCTTTAGTGGTAACAATATATTTTTGTCATTAAAAATAGGGTTTTAGTGACAAGATTTAAAATATGACTAAAATTGTTGTCACTAAAAGTCATTTTCCTCGTAGTGGTGACTAAGAAAGAGAAAGGACCATGAAAGTTTGATGAACCATTTTGAATTGTAGTTAGATTTGACTTTTGGACTAATATATACTCATCTTTCACAATGAACTTGTTTCTAATAAAAAATAATAATAATAAAAAATGTGGCAACTGTGTGGACATATGTCCCTCATTTGTACCTAAAACTTAGGAACCCCCAAGCAGTAGCATTCACAAGTCCTTTCTCTTGATTGTACAATTATCCTCAAAAGTATTTGTCCTATTTAATGAGGGCTCATTGCTTGCCTAAGAGGACTAAGGAGGGATCCTAATATTATAGAATTCAAAATCTTTACAAGTGCATGAATCTTTGGTGTTGTCATTCCCAAGTTTAATTAGATTCCACTAGAGGGTAGTATTAAGTTGATCCATCTCTTACAAGTGAGGTCTTTGCCTAGTCAAATATGCAAGAAACCCAGTTTGTAAAAGTTTGTTAGGTTCTTGATCTCAATAGAGTGCAAGGCTGGTATTTGCTTAATGCTTCATAAAATGGAGCTTAACCCCTTTTATATTGAAAATATGTGGTTGCTACATCCAAAATTTGGTGAGATCATCATGGATGTTGGCATGACATTCAGATCTACTTCTGAATGTGAGCCACTACAAGTTTATGCATAATTTCTTTCACTCACTTTCTAATTGATTGTCTAAATAATCAAAGTAACATTTTTTTCTTTCATTTTTTACTTCATTTTTCTTTTTGGTGAACTTGTATTTTTCATGTTTTTGTAGTTATATGTTCCTTTTATGAACTGGTTCTCGTACTGCATCATGAGGATCGGAGATCATGTGTGATTTTTTTTTTCTTGATTACTCATAAAATATCTTTCCATTCCAGGATGAGACTAAACTTTGTATCTTTCTTGAGCTTGCACCAGAAGGTTCACTGTTAAATCTCTATAGAAAGCATAAACTATTGGAGCCCCAAGTATCTGAATACACAAGGCAGATTTTGAATGGTTTGAGCTATCTACATGGGAAACATGTAATTCACAGGTGATACAAGTAATCTTCGTGCTAAACTCTTCGATTATCTTGCTTGTGCTTTATTTGTTATTTATTTATTTATATCTCGTTTTATCCACATTCCACTGTTGTATGTGCTACTTGTTTCAATTCTTCAGCCTTTGCTACCAAGAGAATTGCATATGCACCACCCTGCTTGATCAAGGAAAATTGGTTCACTGTTGAGAAAGTTCTTCAGTTATTTGATTCATATTTTGTCTTTCCTTATTGTAGCTTTGATATCCTCAATATTGTTTTCAAATTGTTTTTGTGGGCAATTGAAATTATTGATGATTTGATGTTTTACTTTCATAGTATCATGGTGTGAGGAATGGGAAATAATATAAAAGGGAAACAAAGAGAAGTGAAAATGATGATCAAGGAAATATTCATACTATAATCCATACTCTCTCTCTCTCTCTCTCTCTCTCTGTGTGTGTGTGGCTGACTCATCCTCAATCTCTCTTCATGAGGGCCTTTAGGCCATGAAATGGAATTAACAGCCTTTTAGATGATTGGGCAATGCAGAAACTGACAGCTGAGCTTATGCAGCTGAGAAGGAAATATACACAAGAGAAAAAGGAGAGTTGTTTCTCATTATATCAAGATTACATTGGCACAAGTATTTATAGGCTAAGTAAGGTGGTTAGTTAAGGTGGGTTTGGAGAGGTTACACGGTTGCTCAGTTACAACTGTATGAGAGGCAGTTAGGGTAGAATCTGTTTGGTTATCATCCCCCCTCAAGCTCAGAGGCGGGTAGGTGACTGTGAGCTTGTTACGGAGGTTACAAAATTGTGTAATAGGAAGGTGCTTTGTGAAAATATTGGCAAGCTGATCACCGGAGGGAACATAGCAGATTTGAAGTTCTTGGCGTAACACCTTTTCTCTGATGAAATGTAAATCTAATTCGATGTGTTTGGAACAGGAGTGAAAGACCGGATTAGCAGCAAGATGAGCTACACTTTGGTTGTCACACCATAATATAGGTGGAGAAGTAGGCAAGCAAAGCTCTTGAAGTAGGGATTGAATCCACACCAACTCAGCCGTGAGGGAGACCAACCCTCTGTATTCGGATTCAGCATTGCTTTTGGAGACAAGGCGTTGTTTAAAAGAGGACCAGGAGATGAGATTCAAGCCTAGGAATACACAGTAGCTGCTGGTGCTTCGACGATCATCTGGACAAGATGCCCGGTCAGCATCACTGTATCCTTGAAGCTCCATGGAAGCAGCAGGTTGGAAGTGAAGACCAAGATGGATGGTGCCCTTTAAATACCGTAGAATTCTTTTAATAGCCATCCAATGAACATCAGAAGGCTTGGCCATGAATTGGCAAGCTTTGTTCACGGCGAAAGCAATGTCGAGCCTGGTGAGGGTGACATATTGTAAGGCTCCCATGGTACGACGATATTCTGATGGATCCGATAGAGAAACACCATCAGATTGAGAAAGGGTACGATCGAGACAAACTGGAGTGGGAGCTGGTTTCGAAGTCTCCATCTGAGCGCGTTTGGGAAGATTAGCAATATATTTATGTTGAGTAAGATGCAAGACGGAGCCAAGTTGGTGAGCTTGAATACCCAAAAAATATGATAAAGGTCCAAGATCCCGAAATGCAAACTTAGCGCTGAGGTAGGAGATGAAGTGAGAAACCAACGTGGGACTACTACCAGTGACCAAGGTATCATCCACGTATACAAGTAGAATGAGAATATCAGATGCAGTGTGAAAGATGAAGAGAGAAGTGTCTGCAAGAGAAGATTGAAAACCATAGTCAAGCAAGGCAATCCGAAGCTTTTGAAACCAAGCTCTAGGGGCTTGTTTGAGGCCATACAACGCTTTGTGTAATTTGCAAACATATGTAGGATAGGTGGGGTTGACAAAACCCTGAGGCTGAGTCATAAGAACCTCTTCTTCAAGATCTCCATTAAGGAAAGCATTCTCCACATCCAATTGACGAACCGACCATTGAAAGGAGACTGTCAAAGCAAGAATAAGTCGAATGGTGCAAGGCTTCACAACTGGACTGAATGTGTCAAAGTAGTCTATCCCCAGAGTTTGGGTGAAACCCTGGGCAACCAAACGAGCTTTGTGTCTGTCAATGGATCCATCAGGGTGATATTTGAGCTTGTAGATCCAACAGTAGCCAACAATGTGAGCAGAGGAAGGTGGAGGAGCTAAACTCCAAGTGTTGTTGCGAAGAAGAGCTTGATATTCACAGTTCATGGCCTGAACCCAAGAGTCATTTTTAGAGGCCTGACTGTAAGTGCGAGGTTCTGTTGTGTGCTGTACAATAAAGCTTCGTTTCTTATGAATGCCATATTTTGCTTGGGTCACCATGGGGTGAGTGTTGAGAGGTAAAGGAGGTGGTGAAGGGGCAGCTGGAGAGGAAGTGGCAAAGGGGACCGGAATTAGTGGAGGGATAAAATCGGAAGTGATGATAAGGGAGGACACAGCTGGTGATGAAGGAGCAAACAAGCTGGATGAATTGATTAAGGCAGGTTTAGAAGAAGGGAAGTGTGGAGGGGGTGAAGGTGGAGGAGATGAAGACTGAAATGGAAAAGAGGATTCATGGAAGATCACATTTCTGGAAATGTAGATACGACTAGTGGAGACATCAAGACATAAGTACCCTTTATGAGCTAGTGCATATCCAAGAAAGACACAAGCAGTTGAGCGATAACAGAGTTTATATTGTGTATAAGGACGTAAGAATGGGAAACACAAGCAACCGAAGACTCGAAGATGATGATAGTTGGGAAGTTTATGAAAAAGGGCTTGAATGGGAGACTGAAAATGGAGAAGTTTGGCTGGTAGAAGATTAATAAGATACACTGCTGTTTGAAAAGCATATGTCCAATATTTGGAGGGTAAGAAACTTTGAGCCATAAGAGCGAGACCGGTTTCAACAAGATGGTGAATTTTCCTCTCTGCTCTTCCATTTTGCTGGGGTGTATGAGGACATGAAAACTGATGGAGAATACCATGAGCTTCAAGGTAAGGTTTGAAGGCCAAGAATTCTCCACCATTATCAGACTGAATGCATTTGATGGTGGTATGTAACTGGTTTTCTACCATCTTGCGGAAGGTAATAAAAGAGTGGAGAGCCTGGTCCTTAGTGGAAAGGAAATAAATCCAGGTATGCCTGGAATAGTCATCAATGAAAATAAGAAAGTAGCGGGCTCCTGCTATAGAGATAGAAAGAGTAGGTCCCCACAAGTCAGTGTGAATGAGGGCTAAGGGGTGAGCGACATGAGAAGATGACAAAGAATAAGGTAAGGAATGAGACTTAGCCAATGGAAAAATGATACATGGAGCAATTTTATTAATCTGTAACGTAACAGAAGGATTACAAGAGGCTAAAGCCTTAGAAAGAATAGGAGCTGCTGGGTGTCCAAGACGGGAATGCCAAATTGCACCATCAGAAAAGGAGCTTGTGGTCACAAACGCACGAGGAGGAGATGAGGAGAAGAACTCATACAGACCGTCCCTAAGCCAGCCCTTGAGAAGAATCTTCTTGGTGACCTGATCCTTGACAAAGAAATAGGAGGAATGGAACTCAAAGAAAACAGCATTATCCGTGCAGAATTTGGAGACACTGATGAGATTGGTGGAAAGATGAGGTACATGAAGAACTTGATTTAAGGAAAAGGTCTTGGAAGGAAAGAAAAAGGACTTGGTACTTGTGTGAAGAATGGGTAACGAATTGCCATCACCAATTGTGACTTGATCCGTACCTAAATATGGCTGAACACAAGAGAGAGTTTGAGCAGAATGACTAAGGTGGTGAGTTGCACCAGTGTCAAAGAACCAAGAATCTTGATGATCTGGTGCGACAGCAAGCATGGCATGAGAAAAAGAAGCCTATGCAGGTGGAACACCATTGTTGCCTTGATAGTTGATGTCAAAACGGTGATAGCATTTGATAACCATATGACCAAACTTGCCACACAATTGGCATTGAGGACATGTAGATAGATGATGTGGTTTGTTATGAGCAGAGGGTATTGGGTGATGGTTTTTTGGTTGCTGAGGGTGGAATCTTGTTGGAGGTCTTAGAAGAAGATGAGACTTGGTGTTGAGGTCTTGACGGATGATGATAATGACGGAGTTGATGAGGTCTGGATGGTTGTCTGGATGGAACAGAAGCCATATGGGCAGAGGCAAAAGGAAGATCTGTAGGGGACGAATACTGGAGATGTAATCTTTGCTCATGGGTAAGAAGAATGTTGTGGACGGAATGGAGAGAGAGGTCATCTTTGTGAGCGGTCAAGGAGGCTACAATAGAATTATAGTCAGGACCTAGGCCTCTAAGAAGTTGAAGAATGTGATCTCTATCCTTAACCAGTTCCCCCACAGCAGCAAGATTATCAGAAATGGTCTTCATCTTGAGAATGTAATCTAGCATAGAATCACCACCCTTTTTTATGGTCTGAAATTCAAGGCGAAGCTGCATAATTCGAGCCTTGGACGAAGCAGAAAAAATCTTGTGTAAAGCCATCCAAGCTTCATGGGAAGTCTGAAACCCAACAATTTGACCCATAATATCTGGGTTTAAGGTAGAATACATCCAACTAAGAACCATGTGATCAAAACGGCACCATTGCACAAAATCATGATTGAGATCCCCAGTAGGTAACTCCTTGGGCCGGCAAGATTTAGTGCCTTCAATATACTCTTCAAAGCCATTAGCATAAACTACATTTTCCATCTGAGTTTTCTAGAGAATGTAATTGTTACGGTCAAGTTTGATGGGGAAGGCATGGTTGAGGGAGAGCAAAGAGGCTGAGTTGTGGGTTGAAGGAGAAGATAATTGGTGTTCAGAAGACTGAGTGGATGACGACATCTCTGTAAAAAAAATAAAATCAAGAAGACAAGGGTAGCTCTGATACCATGACAGCTGAGCTTATGCAGCTGAGAAGGAAATATACACAAGAGAAAAAGGAGAGTTGTTTCTCATTATATCAAGATTACATTGGCACAAGTATTTATAGGCTAAGTAAGGTGGTTAGTTAAGGTGGGTTTGGAGAGGTTACACGGTTGCTTAGTTACAACTGTATGAGAGGTAGTTAGGGTAGAATCTGTTTGGTTATCAGAAACATCACTTGTAAATGTCTTTACAAAAAAGAAACCTTAAATTTCGTGAAAGTAATAATATTACCAAAGCCATTTAGTTGCTTCCAGTGTCGAGCAAAATGTCCTATCTGCTTTCATTGAATGGTTGTTACATGACAATAAAAGCAATAGCTCGGGCTATAGCATGGGCGTGGATAGGAAGATATTTGTTGGATGAGTGTGACTGAGATGGCTAATGGATCGAATAACTAGTAAGACTGGAACTATGGAGCTAGGGATATAATCTCAGAAGTAGCACCAATAGAACGTAAGGGAAATTAAGTGTAGTTAACTTGGTCATGTAATTGCATTGATAAGAAATGATGGGCAGACAAAAGGAATGACTTGAGGGTGTTTTAGGACATTAGACTCATTTGAAAGCATAATTTTTTCATTACTAATACATAAATTGTTTTTGTTGTAAGACTAATTGTTTTTATATCATCTTCTAGGGATGTCAAATGTGCTAACATATTGGTATTTGAAAATCACATTGTGAAACTTGCAGATTTTGGATTGTCAAAGGTTAGTTTCATTAGTAGAGTTACAATCTCTTTGTTGTTTTTAAATGCTTAACTTCTTAACATGATATTTCTGGTTGAATGTCTTCTCAGCATTGCCAATCGAATGATTTTAACTCTAGTAAAGGGTCTCCATTCTGGACGGCCCCTGAGGTTTGCTTCCTCTCTTTGCCATCTTCATTGCTTAAAAAGGAATGAGAAAATCATGTTCAGTTAATGTTGATAGAAAATCATGATGCTTATCATGAACAAGCATGCTTAAAATGCAGGCTCAATCATTTTGATTGAGCATTAGACATTTGTATTTTGATTGAACTACCAACCTTCTCTCTGAGAACCCGATTGAGAATAAAATTTCTTTCTAAAGCTGTTTCTAGTCCAACAAAATATTTCCTGATCCCATCTCAAACAACAATTAACTGGATCAAATAGATTGCTCTTTTTCTCTTTTTGGAGGTGTACACTATAACATTATGTGACTTTTGGATTCAAGGATTCATGGATTTTGGGCTGGTGGATTTGGGTCAGGTCTCAAAATCATGGAATTTTGCATTATATTATGTGGCACAACATGCTCCAAACATTGTAGTTTCTTGTAGGTGTTTTGATGTTACAAATTAGTTGTGGGACTGTAGGTTGTTAATGCGGTGTATAGGAAGAACGATTGTTATGGGCTTGCAGCTGATATATGGAGCCTTGGGTGCACTGTATTAGAGATGTTAACTCAGCAACATCCATACCCTCAATATGAATGGGTATGTAAAACATTTCATATATGTTCATTATTATTTTGTTTTATTGCCTTATTTTTCCTCTTAATTTTCTTTTTCTCAATTCAAGACATGAAGTTATGGAAATCAAGGTGAAGATCTCAACTCATATGCAAGGAATTGAACAAGAAAACAACCCGCACCTGATAACATCTTAGGAATACGAACATTGAAAACAAAAAATACGTTAGAAATATAACAACTGAATTTTTTTCAAATTGATCTGGTCCTACAACACAACATTCCTAAGCCCTTTATCACAAGATAATCATCAACATATATATAGCAAACTTAGTTGGGTTGAATTTTTTATACCCAAGTCCAGCTTCCATTCCCATTCCTATTCTAGTGTACTAAACATGGTGTCTAAAGGAACATAATTGTGTTACCTGATAATTAATCTTACCACTTAGAATGTAGTCCATCTCTAATATTAGATTTTGAGTTTTAATAACATAATATCTCTCTTGGCTTGACAGATGCAAGCATTATTTAGGATTGGCCATGGTGAACTTCCTTTTGTTCCTGATTCCTTGTCAATAGATGCTCGAGATTTTATCCTCAAATGCTTGCAAGTCAACCCTAGTGATTGGCCTACTGCTCGTCAGTTACTGGACCATCCATTTGTGAAGAGCCCATTGCACCCTTTCATTGGCCCTGCATCTCCTAGGGCTAATGGAATACGACCTTAAAAGGCTTTCATCTAGTAATGGAACTATATGCACAAATTTTAAGAGTGCTGCAAAAATAAGCAAAATTACAAGAAAAATAAACATGTAAGATTATTTATATCAAAATATTTTTGGGGTACAATCTTTATGGTAGTGTTCTTAAAAAAAAAAAATATTTTCCTCCCATTTGATCACTTTAATCACAATCCAAGGGATGACAATGTGAGTATTTTCTTGAAGTTGACGATCAATCGAGGGTCTAGTACAACTTATTCTTGAATAACTTTGAGGATGGTGAAGAACATGTAAGGGTATAGTACTTTGTGTGTTTTCTTCGACTTGATGCTTTATGAAACCTTTTTCTCCTTGTTAAGCCTTTTTCCCTTATAAAGTCTACTAAATATGAAGAAGAGGTACATAGATTTACTTGACTGAAACTGTTCCCTAAGATTGACACCTTAAGTGCATAAAATAATAACTTGAAGGTTTATATATATATATATATATATATCAATTTAGAATATATAAATGCCCTTAAGCTATCAAATGGATTGCCACCCATACCAGCTAACTAGACAAACAAACGACAAATAATGCCACCTAAGTAGGTTCCACATAAGCCACAACCACCTCATGTTCCATGTAAGTAGGTGACTATCCCATTTAAAAGAAAAAAAAGCCATATGACTTAACTGATAAGATAACCATTGTAAAACCTAAATTAAACATAAGTAAATGAATGCCAAAATTAGTAAAGAATATAATAAATCCAAAATTAAACCCCCATGAGAGTGAAACCTTTGGTGGAGCCCTCACCTTCACCTATTTGAGACCATTGCCCTACCCATTTCTCCATACCTAACTCGGAGTCACTTCACTTGGGTTCAACATCATGTTGATGAGAAGAAAGTGTTAATCCCCTCATTGTAAAGGAGATTTATATCTCTTTATCTTCTCATCAAAGACTTCATGGGAGTTATACTCATTATTTATAAACATTATGTACAAATTAATATATAATGATGGGTTACCAACTTGAATGCATTCATGCAATTAGGTAGGTTATATTTTTTCATTTTCCTTCATTACTGATAAACTTTATGTACAAACTAATCTCATAATGATAGGGTTACAAAAGTTGTAACACCATCTTCATGTAAATGAAAATTTTCTAACTTTCTATTTATAATTTTAGTTTTCTATACATAAGACTCTTGAACGTCCATTCAACTGATTCACCTACCTATCAGTTGATACTCTTAAATAATATATATTAATTCATTATACAAATATAATTAGAAATGGCTACACATTATAGAAAAAATGCTAACAATGGTAACTGAAAAAAGTAACGCCATTGCAAGACACTTGGTAGCAAATTTATAGGGGGAATTATTGAATTTTAAATGTAAGAGGGTCAAATATGAAAGACCCAAAAGGTTTGTAAATCAAAATAAACACTTGACCCATGAAGAGTGGTGATTTCACTTTAAAAATTAAAAAGGAAGTAAAGTAACATGATTATTTGAAAAAAAATAAAACAAAAAGAAAGCCATCTTTTACTAGAGATTTCTTTTGGGTAAAATAATGCTTCAGGTTCATGTGGACAATCATGTTGGCAAGAGTTGTTGATTGTTTTTTTAAACAAAATAAAATTATAGTTATAAAAATAATTTTAAGTTCATCTTATTGTATGTTTTTTAATATGATTTAAAATCATAGTTGTTAATATTGGTTTTAGTAAATGAATAAATTTGACTTAAATCAATGGATGTAGAAAATTTATATTAAAACCACATTTATCAATATTGATTTTAGAACCAATGTAGGCCAATATTATTGAAACATAAACGTCTAATGAGATTGGGAGAAAATAGGAGAGAAGATGTTGATCTATTTCTGTTAAAGTCTTAAAATCTGAATACTTTCTACATCAAGGTCACGTCAATCAATTAGATATCAAATTTAAGACTCAGATGTAATTTAATTTGCAATAAGGAAAATTCTATAGTACTATGGGCAATAACGTGCCTCCTACGAGTGTGGTGTGGGAGATTTTGAATCTCAGCCATGCAAATGGTATATATATATATAACTATTTTAGTGTGTGTGTGTGTGTATACACACACATAAAACAGGTAGTCGATTGCTACCTACTCAACAAAACCATCTTCCACCCTCTCTCCCCCTTTTTCTCTATAGCTACATGCATGAGCCCCATTTTCTCCATATTTCGTATTTTGTCTCTGGCTTATGAGCTGCATTTCTAGGAAAATTCAGTCTAAATAAGCAAGAGGAATTAGACCTATATGCAATCCTATAACAACATGCCTTTTGTGCAGCCATGCTTTAATTTGTAATATCTCCCTCGTTCAACTTCGAATTATGACCAGTTTAAGGCATTGGATTCCTAATTTCCTAAGCTTCAAAACCATTTGTGATTTTCCCTAATAAAATCAGTAGAAGTGGTCCCAATTTTAACTCAAAGTTGATGTCATTGTGCTTCCATGCACTTTGCATAGCCTTGCTCCAATTGGTCATATCTTCCTCGTTTCAACTTCGAATTGTGATTTGTTTGAAGCATTAGATTCTTGACTTCCTGAGCTTCAAAGCCATAAGTAGCTTGCCCCAAGAAACTACTAAGAGATAGTTCCAATTTTGAGTTAAAATTGACATCACTATGCAGCCATGGATCTCAAAACAAGAACTTCCAAGAATCCTTCTTTTTTCTTTAACCACCATAAAATCTAAAAAAAAACTTCAAGATTCTTTCTTTTCTCTTAGATCACCATAGATGGATATAAAAAATTGATTTTTTTCATAATAATAAAATCCCTATGCCCTTATATTGGAGCTTGTAACCCATCTATTGAAAAGAAAATTTTTTTTACATCCAAATAAAAATCCTATACTCCTTATAGGGTGTATAACCCAATCTAGAGAAAACAATAAACTAATAATCATCAACAAATCCAAACATAGTTAAAATTATAACAATCCTATTTATGTTCATTCATCCCTTTAGGTCATGGGATGAATAAAAATACCTTGCAAAACAGAGTTAGCACACCCTAAAATAGATTTAACATGCTAAAATCTACCTTAGGACTTTGATACCAGTTGTTAGGAACCCCAAATCACTCTGCTACCATGCCATGGATCTCATAGGGTGCATGAAAATCTATCCTAGGCTCTCTAAATATATTGCACTAGAAAACCATGTATTTAAAAACCAATATTGATACCACAAAAATCATAAATCTAGAGAATAAAACGACATACCTTTAATCTGGATGTTCTCGGATTGATTCCAATAAATCTAGATAACTTGAAAGTCGTAATGGATCTCGTAAACACCATGATCTTCCATCCGATGACTCCTTGTGTCTAGGCACTAAAATGATAGATATCACAAGCGTGGAGGTTAGGGTTCTCTTTCTGGACTGTAAGAAGAAAATGACAAGACATAGAAACCCTAACCTCTAAAAGGGTACTTATAAGCTTCCTACTAGGCTTGGGTCACCTAATCAAACTCAAAAAGGTTTCTAATTAGTTAATTAACCATACAAGACCCTAATTAATCAATTAGCCCAATCTAAAGATACCACTTACTTATCCATGTGCAACCTCGCGTGATTACCAAAACGTCCTTATGCACAAAAGTGAATTAAAAACCTATCTAACCCTCATAAACCATGTCATCAAAGAATATGAGCTTAGAGTGTGGACTACTGGAACTCGTAGGAGTATTGGCTCCCTCAAAATCCAATTTTGAAATTGACTCAACATCCCATTACAAAAAGTGCCTACTCTTTATAAATTGTGATTAAGCAAGATATTTGATGACTCTTGTTGAAAGTTGGGTTTTGCTTTTTTGATGTCCCATGATAGAGTATGATCCGCATCATGCCACTTGAATTTTTTTTTTTTTGGAGTGATTAGCATGATTTTTTAAATTATTTTATTGTCTATTTTTCTTTATCTCTCCTTCATTACTAAGGGACTAGCAATGTGTTGGTTCGGGGGAGTGATTACTACTCAAAAAATGCTCTTTTATAGCTTGAAATTAACTGTTTTAAACACTTTTGAGTAGTAGTTAATACTGTTAACTCAATTGGCACATTAAGGAACCTAGCAAGGGTTACTAATACGTTTTTGGTTAGTTTTGGTGTTTTTGGTAGCTTTTTTATCATTGAAACAAGCAAAGAATGAGGGAGAATTTTGTGTAATCCATGGCAATGGAGGTTGAAGCTCAAATACATGAAGAATCCGAGTTTTGGACCACTTCATAGCCCTTTTCCAAGCTTGGCAATAGGTTGCTAAGCCAATGAGAGATGCAAGGAAGAAAACTAGAGGAAGAAATCCAACATGTAGCAATTTTGCATGTCTATGCGAAAATTTTGCATGTCTATGCGAAAATTTTGCATGTCTATGCGAAAATTTTGCATAGCATGTGAAATCAAGAGAATGAGCAACTACAGGACTGAGTGAAGGACAATTTCGCACACTGTGCAAAATTTCGAACATCCTGCGAAACCACAAGATGTAGCAAAAATGAATTTCGCACACCATGCAAAATTTCGCACGGTCTGCGAAATCTTCCTATGCACTAACTCCATTAGATTTTTATCTCCAGAATTTTTGTGTAAATTACTATTTTCTCCTTGTAATCAACCAATGATAGGATTTCTTGGTTAGGAACTATAAAGGGGGGTTGGAAAGACCTCTCTATATAATATCTTTTTGTATAATCTTTTGAAGGAGACGACACTTGTAATTCCTGTAGGAAGAAATATACAGAGCCCTTGCTCTGCCTTTCCTTCTCATTTTGTTTTTATTTTTATTTCTAGACAAACAACCTCTAAGGATGATTTCTCAGGGGATGAGTGGCTAAGTTTTACGTTTCTCAGAGTAATGGAAACTAGGTGAAGGACTAGGATGCAAAGGTGAGAGTTTTCCTTGCTTTAGATGAAGGTAGTTGTTAACCATTAATGGTTTTTATTTCAAGGTTTAGCTTTAAATCCCTTAGAATCACCTTGAATGGCCAATACTTGTTAAGCTTTCTGGATTCTATGGATGCTTATTGCTAGATCCATGGATGTCCATTAATTATCAAGTACGAGCCATTAGAAGGTGGTTCAAGGTGAGAATCACCTTGAATAGCCAATACTTGGTAAGCTTTCCGGATTCTATGGATGCTTATTGCTAGATCCATGGATGTTCATTAGTTATCAAGTACGAGCCATTGGAAGGTGGTTCAAGGTGAGGGTCTTTAGTGTTTGAAACCATTAATGGGAAGCAATTACCATTTTTCATGAACCCTTTGGATCAAATCTTAATTGCTAAATACAAAACCGGTTCGGGAGATAACCATCCTTTATGTTATTATCCCCAATGCGAGGAGAAGATTCGGAATCTCCTCTTTTGCCTAAGGAACCTGATCCTAGTGACTTAAAGCTCCAAGAGACATTCTCTTTGTAGTTAACTTCAATTGCTATTTTTTCTTGACTTAAAATCACATTTTTCAAACACAATTCCATTTTCTTTAAAAGCTAATTTTCATAAGGAAAAACACCATTTCATTACCTTCGCTAAAGTCACTTGTACGAAGAAAACCCATTCCTGTGGACAATCCTAAAGCCACTATACTATAGTAGCCATGCTACCCTAGTGTAAAGTGATTTAGGTTTTTTAAATTTTGTTGGTAACACTTGTATGGCGTAAGAATCAAATGGCGTTGTTGTTGGGGATGAATCATATTCCCTTCGTATTAACCCTTTACTCTCTACCCCTTATAGGACTTGATCTCATGCTAGGAGTACAATGGCTTGAACAACTTGGGCCAGTGATGTGTAACTGGTAGAAGATGACCATGGAGTTCCAATGGGAAGACCAAGAATGTAAGCTGCAAGGGTCAAATAGTCTAGCCATCCAATCAGCATCATTAGAGGTGGTTTCGAAGAAATCTAACAAGGAAGTTCAATATTTTCTATTTATATATAGTCTCTCGACAAGGTGGCTAGGCCCAAAATGCAATCGGATAAGCAGAAGGCACTAAAAGCTTATGCGAATATTTTTAAAGAACCCATACAGCTACTTCCTGTCCGTGAAGTGGATCATTGTATTCCCCTCAAGAATGGTATTGAACCTGTCAATGTAATGCCCTATAGGTATGCCCATTTTCAAAAAGTTGAGATTGAGAAAAAAAAACTAAGACACGCTTAAATTGGGGCTTATTAAACCTAGCACTAGTCCTTTCTCTTCACTTATTCTACTAGTTAAAAAAAAATGGAACTTGGCATTTTTGTACTAATTATAAGGCACTTAATGTTGTGACTATTAAAGATGGGTTTCCCATTCCCACTATTGATGATATGCTTGATAAGCTCTATGGGGTTACATACTTTACCAAATTAGATCTAAGGGTAGGGTACCATCAAGTAAGGGTATATCCTTATGACATTCATAAAACGACCTTTCGTACACATAATGGTCATTACGAATATCTGGTTATGCCCTTTGGCCTTTGTAATGCTCCTTCCACTTTTCAGGTTATTATGAATTCCATTTTTTGCTTGTATCTTCATAAATTCATATTAGTATTCTTTAATGACATATTAATTTATAGCCCCAATTGGACCATGCATCTTGAACATGTTATGAAGGCTTTTGACATATACAACAACACTAGTTTTTTTATTAAAGCCAGGAAGTGTGTTTTTGGGAAACACGAATTGGAATATCTAGGCCACATCGTGACTAACCAAGGGGTCAAGGTGGATCAAATAAATATTGAGGTAATGATCAATTGGCCACGACCTTATGATATTTCGACATTATGTGATTTTTTAGGTATTATAAGTTACTATCGGAAGTTTGTGCGAAACTATGGGCTCATAGCATGTCCTCTCACTAACTTGCTAAAAAAAGGGTAATTCAAGTGGAACGATGAAGCTGAAGATGCCTTCCTCAAGCTCAACCATGCCATGACCACCACTCCCATTTTGGCCATGCCAAACTTCGATGAGCCCTTTACAATAGAGACTAACGCCTCTAGAGAAGGAATCGGTGTTGTACTCACCCAACAAGGCTGACCAATCGCCTTCATGAGCCGGGCCTTAGGACTTGCCAAATGCTCTTTTGGTCCACCTACGCCAAAGAAATGTTAGCTATCCTACAGGCGGTGCATACTTGGAGACCATATTTACTTGGCAGAAAATTTTTCATTTAGATAGATCAACGCAGTCTCAGGTATTTCATGGAGCAACGTATTGGGACTCCGAAGCAACAAAATTGGGTCGCAAAGCTGTTGGGTTACGAATATGAGATTGTGTACCGTCCAGGGCATGAAATTCGATGGCTGATGCGTTGGTGCAGGTCTTAGGGAGTCCTATTCTCAATGCTTTGGTTATATTGCATGTTGAGTTGTGGGAGGACATTAAGTCGATAGGTAAAGATCATCCATATATGGACTGCTTATGTCAATTAGCTCACAACAATCTGGGACAACCTTACTCTTGGCGGGACGGGTTAGTCTTTTACAAGACTCGAGTAGTGGTGTCATCCAACACACCATTGATTCACCAGTTGCTTAAAGAATTCCATGATACAAGAATGGGGGGTCACTTAGGTGTTTTACGCATGTTCAAGAGGCTAGCATAAAAATTCTATTGGGCTTCCATGCATCGTACAGTCAAGGAGTATGTTCAATCTTGTGAAGTTTGCGAAAGAAACAAAACTGATAATCTCTCTCTAGTAGGACTCCTCCAACCACTTCCTATCCCTTGCCAGGTGTGGGATGATATTACTATGGATTTCATTGAAGAGTTGCCATCCTCCCATGGTCGAAATACCATTCGAGTGATCGTTGATCATCTTAGCAAATACGCACATTTTCTGCCCTTATCTCATCCATTTACAGTAAATGTGGTGGTGGAAAAATTTGTTGAGGGCATTGTGAAACTACATAGAATGCCACGATCTATTTTCGGTGATAGGACCTCATTTTCATCAGCAAGTTCTGGCAGGAACTTTTTAAAATGTCGGGTACACAACTCAAAATAAGTTCTGCCTACCATCCTCAAACAAATGGCTAGTCCGAAGTTGTCAACCGTTGTGTGGAACAATATTTGTGTTGCTTCATCTATCAACAACCACGCCAATGGAGTACGTTTCTTCTTTAGGCTGAGTTATGGTATAATACTGCCTATCACTCTTCTACAGGCATGACCCCATTCCAAGCTCTTTATGGGCGATCTCCCCCTGTTATTCCATTGTATTCGATGGGGTCTTCACCCGTTGATGAAGTTGATCACAACCTAACAACTAGAGATGCATTGTTGAAACACCTTAAGGAAAACTTGGCAACAACAAGGAATCAAATGAAGCAAATAGCATATCATGGCCGACGGGATGTTACATTTCAAGAAGGCAATCTTATTTTCCTCAACTACAGCCTTATCGCTAACCATCAACTTTTCGACGGCTCATCAGAAGCTTGAAAGCAAATACTATGGACCATATCTAATCGAGGAGAGAGTGGGAGTTGTTGCATATAAACCGAAGCTACCCGACAGTGTGCGCCTACACCCAGTTTTTCATGTATCACTGCTAAGGAAGAAGCTTGGAGATGGTTCTGTGATCAGTTCAGAATTTCCGCCACTTTCAAATGAGGGTACACTTGTGATTGAGCCTGAAGCCATACTAGACACTCGTTGGGTGAAACGCAGGGCTAAGTTTAGTGAAGAAAGTTTAGTCAAGTGGCGTATGTTAGCTATGGAAGATGCTACGTGGGAGAGTATCGAAGAGCTTCTACAGCAGTTTCCAAATTGGAACCTCAAGGACAAGCGTCCACTAGGAGAGGGGAGTAATGATAAGACTTTGAATGGGCCACAACGTTCACAATGTGCCATCAAAAGAAATCCAAAATATCATGCATGAAGACATGTACGCATTCAAGTGGTTGTGGGATCATTTCATAGTCAAGCTGCTATTCTTTTCTGGCCAAGGAATTAGGAGGGATTAACAACCATCTGTTGGAACAAGTCATAAGTAGTGGTAGAAGAATAAAAGTTGTTGCATTGATTTTCGCTTTCGCTATTGTTGTTTTTTATTATTTGAAGTTATTTCATTATGGTGTTAAGGACCTTTAGTTTTGGCGACATATGCTAAAAGTTTGTTAGATTGATTGTTATTTGTTGCTCATGGACATCAATAAATGATATGGCCTTTTTTAAACCCAATTTCTTTGTGTGGTCTGTTTTCACCCGAAGAGAATATTTGTAATCAATTATTGTAGTACACGATTTTTTGATTGGGACCTATCACCTTCACCATCATTTCTTGTGATGACCACTACCTTCTAAATGTAAGTCACTCTTATGTTTTGTTTTAGAACACATAAAGAGGCATTGTCAAGGATAAAGGGCTCTGGAATGGCACCTTCTAGGACCAGACCAATTTGAAATGAACTTAATCATTATATAACTAAAATATCTTTGTCTTTAATTTTTATATTCTTAAGATGCTATTAGGTGCAAGTTCTTTTCTTTTTGAACTTTGAATGAATGAATGGACAATGACTAAAGGTCTTCACCCTGATTTATAATGGTGAAATTTTGCAAATTCAAATGTGAAACTAATCAATCTCAATAACTTTATATCTTCAAAATTGACCAAAAAAGAACAACGAAACAAAAGAAAATAGAAAACAAAAATGATGTTGAGTATATGTGAAGTTTATACATATTGGCTCTAATTCGGAGTATGGATGTTGTTAAGTTAACATCTCTAATATAGTGCACCCAAGGCTCCATATATCAGCAACAAACCCATAGCCATTATTCTTTCGTTTCTCCTTATTAACAACCTGCAGTAGCACAAAATATTTCTAAAATCAAAACACTTATAAGAAACTGTAATATTTGGAGCATGTTGTGCCACATAATACAATGCCAAATGTCCTTGGTGAAAAACTTTAAAATCTGGTTGATTAAATACTTCTAACATGTTTGGACATGATTTAGAATAGGGATTTAAGAGTTCTACTCCCAACTAGGGCAGGATTTATAAATAAACAAACACAGTCATAAGGCTAGAGTGTTTTGAGAGTGATTTCTAAGTAAAAACCATTTCAACTCCACATATCTAGGTGGTTACAAAGCCACAATTCATTTTGGGGGCAACAAGTTAGAAATTTATTTCAGAAAGGCAATATGGAACTAAAATTTAGTCTGGTGGTGATTGTATTCTGTTTTATAAAATAGACATCACTATTACAAATTTGGAAGTTGAATGTTTCCAAATGGGGTTTTGACTTTTGATTTTTACTTGTGTTATCTAGAAAGCTCTAATGGTGCCTTGCCGTCAGAACACTTTTGTTTCTTGAAACTTGACCAATGACTCATCTTTGGGCTAGAAAACAAGTTTTTCAAAATCATCTTTGGCATAAGATTTGATATTAATTTTTCTTCCATCTACGTTTGAAAAGTAAGGTTGTAGACTTGTAGAATTGTACTTTTTCTTTTGATCAAGTACTTTGTACATGCAAACATTGAGCATGCATCTTGCTTTGTATTGTCATTCATCATTACTCAAACCTTATGGCTATGTTTGGTTCCCAGAAAATGTGAGAGAAAGAAAATTAGGAGGAAAAGTGGAAAGAAAGAAAAAGCTAAGGAATATAAAAATTTTCACTTGTTTGGTTATCCATAGAAAATTCAAGGGAAAAAAAAATTCTTTTTCTTTTGTTTGGTTAACCATGAAAATTTTTTTAGGAAAAATGGAAGGAAAACAAAATAAAATTTTTTTCTTAGATGGTTATCAATTTGTTGAATAATAAAATAAATTTTGTGCTCTTATTTTCTAAAAATCAATTTTGCAAAACTATTGCAGAAATTACCACTTTTTTGTATTGATTTTTTAAGCATTCATTTTTTTATTATTATCTTTGAAAAAGAAGAAAAAAAATCCCAACAACAGTCATAGTCAAGCTAGTCCAAAGTGGTTCAATTAAAAAGCTCATTCAAAATTTTTACACAACAGAGGACTGAGTTTCAGACTCAGATCGATCAAGGTGGTTCTCTATTACAGCTTTTGTGTTTTGACAATTTCAATTTTGTGCACCAATAAATATTGGAAACTACCAAAAATCATGGGAACTTTGATTATCAATCAATTAGATCCACCCCCATAACTTGTATCAGTTCCCTTCTTCAAAGTCATACACTCGATTGTTAAAAGCAAACTGCTATCGCCCAGTTCCTTAACTGCACTAATTGATGGTCCCATAAACATGGATATGTGAACTTCTGCCCACCATTGTTAAGATATCCCACATCCTAGAAGTGTGACTAGATCATAAAAACTGCCCAGAACAACAAAATGAGATACCCTTCATTTGTATCATTTTCTTTCCCCTTTTTCTTTTCTGAGTGGATTATGATTTATGGTTCAAGGGAGGTGCTTCATGGTTATGTTTTCATCCATGAGATACCACCAGAAAAAAGAGCATAAACACTAGCAATTTCTCCCAAGGTTAGAGTTGAATATATATATATATAATCACCCAAATACATGCCTATAAACATTTAGAATTATGATCAAGAATTGTATTTGATGGATTTTACCAACACCAAGAATAACCTTCCCACCATTTAAAAGAAAATGTGTTAGTGACCAAGTTCAACATATATAACATAATCTGTTAATGTAGCATCCTAGGGGAAAAGGAAAAAGAGTAGAACATCAGACACCATATGCTTCCAAGTCATGTTGAACATGTTGATCAAAGTAACCATATCCTGGGAATTTGATAGCAAATGAAATGATCATCAACAAAACTTAAATGTAGAAGTTGGAACCCTACTACGCAATTACAATCAAGAAAAACAAGCATAAGAAACTTAGGCATAAGTTGCTTCTAGCTAACATCAAACATGTGAGTAATAGGCACTGTTTCTAGGATTTGTGAAAAAAGTACAATGTTCCAAGTTCCAACTAATAACAAGGGAAAGAACTGCCATTAAACACTCAAAACTACAAGTTGCAAGGCAAATATATAATACAATTGATCAAAATGCATGTTCAGAAGTACATTGTCCTAAATAATGACATGTCAAAGGTCTACCATTAGAAACTCCAAACTACAAGTTGCAAGCCTAATATACACTGACAACAACTCAAAATGCTTATAAAACACATGAATGATAGCTACTAGTAAAGGAATATCGTCCCCACAACACAACATGTGAATGAAGTATCAAGAAAACCTCAGGTTACAAGTTGCAAGCCTAATGTACAACCAAATCAGCCCACAATGCAAAAGCAAGGTAGGTTTTGTTCTTCCAAAACCCATCAGCCATTCACCCTACAAAGTTTTCCTTTCATAGGTAATCAGAGAATATATTAAGCAGCACCTAACAAAAAGGAGTGCACTATATATACACTCAGCCAACCTTATAAATGATCTGCAAGCTATAATTCAATATCTCTCATGATAAAAATAGAGAGAAGGATGGATCACAAAGGAATATACATCTATTATACCCTCACTGTTGCATTAATCCACAAGATTCCATTAATCCAATCACAAGCTACACTAATCCAATGGCAAAATGGGTGAGTAAAATCTACACCACTCACCCTGGAAAGATAATTGAATAACATGCTGAAAAGATAGATGAATAAAAAAAAGTTCCCATAACAAAGGAATAAAAAGAAGTGTCCATAACAAACAAATAAAAAGAAGCCCTTATAGAAAATGAATAAAAGAAGTCTTCATAAGTCTAAAAATATAATAGATCAATTTCTAATAGTCAACTATTATCCATGAGTTTTGATATCAAAACTTCGCGTATAGCCCCAAAACAAAAGTAAAACTAAAAATAAAAATAATCTCCATCTGAAATTAGGCATAAAAAAAGTAGGTCCAAATTTAACTGACAACCAAAGCTTACGCCTATCAATTAGACAAGCAAGGAAGGCTCGAGTTGCACTCACATCACTGATAAAAGCTTGATATGCTTTCATATGAGATACATCACTCATGCCTCCAATCTTAGCAATCTCTTCAAACAATTGCTCTTCTATATAATTTTGAAGGTTGCTTCTATAAAGAGTTGCAACAACTGCATCCATGCAAACTCTAATTGACCTTAATTTTTCACTTACAATGTTAGCATATTTTGCTTTTTGCTTTTTTGTTTCTTTGTTTGACTTTGGTGCAGAAACAGATGCATCTGTAGATGAGAAAGATGTCTTAGTTGTTGCTTTATTTTCAACATAAGCAAATGTTTCATCTCTGATCCCATGTTGTGATTATCCTAATGGAATTGTATCATCCAAATTTTGTTCCTGGGCCCAACGAAGTTGTCTTTCTTTTACACTTGTTGCTCGATATTTTCCAAGAAGAATGGACAACTTATCATAATTTCTAATAGGTTTGTATCTGAGCTGAGATGCTCCTAGGTGTGCCTTTTAACATCATAAAAAACAAATATTAACAAAACTTAAGTTCAATTGTGATAATGTCTATTAGAAATTTATAACTCTACATTACATGCAAAAATTTTATTTCTAATAACTCAAAAATAATAATTAACTCACCTTAGTGTAAGTAGTCCATACTTTCGTGGTAGCTTCGATCATTTGAGTTGATTCACTGAAACCAAATCCACTACCACTTTGTAAAACTTCTTGAGCAGCATAAAAGTTTTTTTAAAAAGTTTTTATTCTATTTTTTATGTGCTCAGAGTTACAACTCAATTCAAAATTTTCCTTAATTTCTCAAGCAGCTATTACATAAGCTGTCTTGGTGAAGACTCCTCCTATCTTTTACTCTTTATGCATTTGCTCCATTAATCGATCAACCAAAAAGTTGTCCATTTCATCAATCCAAGTCAAGTTTCTTTTTTCACTCACACTTTTGTGTGCTTCAAAGCCTTCACTATGTTCCATTTGAAATAATAATACATATATATATATATATATATATATATATATATATATATATATATTTAAAATGAAAAGTCAAGAGGAGAAGATATAATAATAACTTCATTGTAACTCATTCAAAGTGTGATTTTAACGAGAGGAGTTATAGTTTTAAATACAATCATTGTACTTAATATGAAACATAAAAAACTATACAAGAAAAGAACCATAAAATAAAAGGACTCATCAATGATTTCTATTATAATCTTTCCACATGTCCATGGCTATTTTCTCCCTTAAGATTTCTCCTTCCTTGCATTTTTTAGATAAACTCAAGACCATTGATTCAAACTCCGCTTCTTCGCTAAAAAGCTCTCTATTGGCCTCTGCTATTAATCTTTCATCTAGATCAACACCCATGAGATAGTTATGGAGGATACAACATGCTATTATAATATCAAATTGTGTGTCAATAGGGTAATGTGGCTCTGTCCCACTAGCTATTATTGGAAACCTTTTCTTCAAAACACCAAATGCTCTTTCAATTGCATTTCTCAAGGACAAGTGTCAAAGGTTGAAAACCTCTCGAGCATTTTCTGGTTGATGAACACTATACTCTTTTTAATGGTAACGAGTGCTTCTATATAGGGTAAGAAATCCAGTTTTTAGCCGAAAACCTGCATCAGCCAAATAATATTTACCTAAGAAGCATAGACAAAGGATCTTTGTTATAAGTAATAGTCACTTGAGCTAATAAATTATGTTATTATCTAATCACCAATAATCACCTTGTAGAATAATCAATTTATCAAAATCTCTCATTAATGCATAATCTAGGATTCTCGAGTTTGACGCAGATCCTTCCCAACCCTGTAAAACATATGTGAACTTCAAGTCAAAGGAACATGCTACTAAAACATTTTATGTTGGATAGTACTTTTGCCCTCGATACCTTTGTACAACATCATTTGACACTTTTACACAAGAATGTGACCCATCAATCGCCCCTATGCAATCCTATAAAGAAACAAAATTATTAGTTTATTTTGAAATATAAATAATATTCTAATGATGTTTATTAGATAAGTAAGTTTACTTTAAAGTAGGGCCAAAATTTGGTATTGTCCTTGATTTCTTGAGGACACTTTAATCCATCAAGCTGCTTTAAGAAGACATCATCTAAAGATATTAAAATACCATGCATACTTCTTATACAGTCCTCCAAGCCTATTCTTCGTCAAACCTAATCTTCTTTGGAGTGGGTCAACTGCTACCCACCTACAAACACAAAATTAACACACGACCATATCAATTAAAAACCCTCATACCACTAATTTTCAAGTCACAAAATCAGCTAATATTTGAGAAAGAGATGTTAAGGAATTCAAGAAATGTCACAACAACATTACACACTTATTTGAGCATCTTCAAAATAAAAATAAATTAGAATAATATTGGAGGTATAATTGGCCTCCCACATTTGGAAGTGTCTATGGCACCCTTGCATGTCAAATTGATCTTACAAATCATCAAGAATGGCCAAGGTGTGTTTAAATCCAAAAGGAAAATTTATAAATTGGAACATCAAACAACATAAAACATTGAAGAACAAGTAAAATTAAAAGGTTCAAAAAACCTTTTTGTTTTGTAATCTAACCATTTGGAAGACTATCTACAAGAGGCTATCCTAATTTCCACCTTGTTCATGTTACCTTGTTGTGTCGTTTTTGTTCAATTTGAACCCTGTCCAATTGGCTTGTATAGATGATTTACACCTTTCCATCTAAAAGAAGATAAATTATTAGCATCCCATTAGTGAAATAGCAACCACATTTGATCAGTATTTCCAACAAACATATTCATCCATCAAGAGAGCAATTATCAATCTGTTTTGAATTAGCATATATAATTTCCTAAGACCATTTTGCAAATAAAATAACCATAAAACCCCCAACAAATTTATACTTCAACAAAGCTTTAGAAAGTTTTCCACTTAAATAATTCAGTTCGGCTTAATGACCACATGTTGAAATTAACAGAAATATGAAAAAAGTCAATAGAAAGGCCAGTAATCTCATGCCAACTTAAAGAGTAGAACCCTCATTAAAGAAGGGACCACCCATGCCACCCTAAATAAGGAAAACAATAGGTGCTATAGAAGCTTTTCTTTAAAGCAATGAAGAAGTAAATGATCAATAGACTTCCCCTTTTGCTTACATGGAAAACACTATTCACCAAGGATCACTCTCTCTTTTAGAGATTATCTAAAGTTCGCACTCTTCCCCAACAAGCTTCCCATGCAAAAAATTTGACTTTGGATAGTACCCATGGATTCCAAATAATGTTCTTTGGAAAGATGACCGCTCTCCCCATATCCAGAACCTCATATAAAGATTTGACAGAAAACAATCCCTTCTTAACATCTCTTTCCAAACTCTATCAGATTCAATAAGAAGGGAACAAATATTTTAATCCAAATTATGTGGTTTATTCTCACCCTAAGAGAATTCTATTCAGGCTTTGACTGGGACCTATCATTGGTATCAAAGCCAAGTTATAATGGCAACCAACAAAGAAAGAATTGAAAAGTTAGAGATTGGGCTAGGGGGACTTCAAGAGGGAATGAGTATAATTGAAAGTGGTGTAACTGAAAATTTGCACCATATAGAAGAAACCATCAATGAGGTGTCTGAGGTGTTGCTTACTAATAAAGCAGGATCCAGTAGTATAGTGACTGCTATGGCCAACTCAACAGTAACAAGAAAGAGAATAGAGAAGGTATGGAAGGAGGTAGACAAATGTTCTCATCCAAGATAGCCAAGCTTGAAATTCCAAGGTATTTGAGTGATGACCCAACAAAATGGTTCAATCGAGTTGACCAATTCTTCTAATAGCAAGGCACCACAAAAGCACAAAAAGTATCATTGGCTTCATTCCACCATGAAGGAGAAGCTAATCAATGGTGGCAAAGGCTACGACGAGCTTACAAAGAAGAAGAGAAAGTGGTGACATAGGCTCTTTTTGAGGAAGAGTTGTGGGCACAATTCAGACCTAACGAGTGTGAAGACTTTGATGAAGCATTATCAAGGGTAGAACAAGTTGGCTCACTATGGGACTACCCAAAGGAATTTGAAAAACTACACAACCATGTGGAAGGATGGACACAAAAAGTGTTGGTGGGGGACTTTCATGGGAGGGCTCAAACTAAAAATAGTTGACAACATACGAATGTTCAAACCAAAGTCTTTGAATGAGGCAATCAGCCTTGCTCGCATGTGCGATGAGCCAGTAAATCACTAACGAAAGATCACACGGTTGCCACCATTCAATCGAGCACTGCTAGAGTTACCATCCCCGACAAAAACAAAAGCAACATCCCCAATGAAACACCTATCTTGGGAAGAAATCCAAAAAGAGCGAGCTCAAGGCCTTTGTTTTAATTGTGATGAAAAGTTTACTGTAGGACATAGATGTGGAAGTCCACAACTTCTGTTGCTAGAAGGAGACACTTGGAATGAAGAAACAAATGGGGTTGAAATAGAGGAAACACCTCCTTGAAAATGATGCCACTTGGGAAGATACACAAGAATTGCAAGATAGGTTCATAAATCTGGACCTTGAGGACAAGGTCCTAGTGAAAGAGGGGGTATTGATAAGCCAAGACGTTCTCAATGTGTGCCTATTATAAATCCATGGCACGTGTAAGAAGGACATATTGTGCATGGGAAGATGGATGTGTTGTCAAAGACTTATTCCAAGTTGTTCTCCAATGTTCTCATATTTGCAAAGGAATGGGTCATGTTCACATAGTTGCAAAGGAGTGGAAGGAGTGGGTCATGCAATTATAGCTATTTATTTGCAACATGTTAAGTAGTTGTTTCCTTATTTGTAGTGATTGTGGTCTTAAGTTTTGGAGAAGTGGTTAAACTTTATGTATTTAAATTCTATCAGATTCAATAAGAAGGGAGCAAATATTTTAATTCAAATTTTGTGGTTTGTTCTCACCTAAGAGAATTCTATTCAGGCTTTGATTGAGACCTATGAGGTTCAACGTCCAATTCCTCCTATATTATCCCAAAATTCCACCACCTAAGCCTCCTTGGACACAACCAAAGCATACAAAGAAGGGAAGGACAAACATAAGGGCTCCTTCCCACACCATTTATCTATCCAAAACTTTACCCTTCTACCATTACCCACTTCCAAGGAGGTTCTTCTAAAGAAAAGATCCCACCCATTCCTAATAACTTTCCAAACATCAATCCCATATCCATTGCTAACTTCACATGGATGCCAACCCTCTCCTTCCTTCCCACACTTCACCTTGATAATTTGCTTCCAAAAGACATCCCCATCAAATACATATCTCCGACGCCACTTACCAAGAAGGGCTCGATTCAAGAAAGAGAGACTTCTAATTCCCAACCCCTCTTTCTTTTGTTTGTACAAACAATTGACCAACTAATCTTTCTAGGGATGACAAATAAAGACATTTAATAAATTGGAAAATTCAATAAGGTACTTCTAATCAAAGTAAGTCTCCTCCTTTTGATATATATCATCTTTTCCACAACAATAGTTTTCTATGAAACTTTTCTTCCACAACATCCCATACTGCTTCTAATCCATAGGAGGCTCCCAAAGGTAATCCTAGATAAATGCAAGGAATTTTCCTCACCTTGCAACCCAATTCAGTAGTTAGAATATCTACATCTGTGACTTTTCCCATTGAAATCAATTCGTTTTTATCCAATTTGACTCTAATCCCTGATAATGCCTTAAACCATATGAGTAGCCAACTTAGATGAGTCATTTGCTTTTGAGAATCCTCTCATAGAAGACCAAAGGGTCATCTACAAATAATAGATGGGACACAACCACCCCCTCTCCCCCTTCCCTTTCACCCTGAAACTTGATAAGTAACCCCCCTATTTGGCTCTCTCCAACAAGCAACTCAAGACCTCCATAACAAAACAAACAAAAAAAGGGATAGAGGATCCCAATGTCTCAACCCTCTAGAAACTTTAAAAGAAACCAAAAGGAGTTCCATTAACCAACACTGAAAACCTTGCTATGGAAATGCACTATTAAATCCATCTAATCCATTTATGGTCAAAACCCTTTTTTTTTCATTACTACAAGCAGAAAAGCCCAATTGACATGGCCATATGCTTTTTCTATGTCCAACTTGCAAATGACACCATTGGAGTCTACCTTCAAGGTTAAATCAATTGCTTCATTCACTACAAGGGATGCATCTAAAATTTGTCTCTCCTTTACAAAGGCATTCTGAAACTTAGAAACCACTTTTCCCACCACTTGCTTTAATCTATTTGCCAACACCTTCGCCAAAAGTTTGTAAAGACCCTATTAAACCTATTGGTCTAAAATCTTTCAAATCCTCTACACCCACCTTCTTTCGGATTAAAGACAAAAAAGTAATATTTAAACTTCTTTTGAACTTGCCATTAGCTTTTGGTTAATAATTCAAATGAGGGGAAGGGGGGGGGGGGGGGGGGGGGGGGGCGGAGGGATAACAATGAGAGGAGTTAAGTCCAATTTTGAGGAGATGTTACCTTTGTGTATCCTTAATAGACTTATACCTTTGTGTACAATTTTCCTTGTATAGTGGAGGTGTTTACTCTTACTTTGATTAGGATTTTGTATTTTGTGAGGAGGAGCTCTCATATTTCTTTTGTACTTTTTTCATAGTTAATATATCTTCTATTCCTAATATATATATATATATATATATATATATATATATATATATTAATGAAAGGAGCTATATGGCAAGGTGCATAGGTTGTATACAAGATAAAAGTCAAAATATAATTCCTTTTCATTATTGATAGTTGTTTTTTTAATTGTGTGGAACCCCAAACCAGGGATTCCTTATTTAAAAAAGGAAAACGGCTCAGAATACAAGAAGTCAAACATCAGATCAAATTCCTTTTTCTGCCCCCCAAAAGTACCGTGATATACAATGTTTTGTTACCTAAAAAATATATACATAAAAATATATAAGCCTGACCTTATTCCCCGCAATTCTTAATCTTTTGACAACACCAAATTGCTTGAAGAAACCTGTGAAAAATTACCCAATTGCAGAAATAAAGCCATCAATACACTTTAAGAATCACTGACCACTCATGTCTTTTATAATCTAAATAATCAGTAAGGGAAAACTGAACACACCTTCCATTTCATTCTCATAGAATCCATGCGGTATCCTACCAATATACAGTAAGTACTGTACCAGTATTTTTTGGTGGTTCCTTCACAGTAAGTTCACGCCCAGGACCACCTTCTAATGGCTGCAACGAATGAATTGGAGTTTGATGGTGGAGAGGGAGATGGTTCATAAAAAATAAGTAACAATATAGTAAAATAAAAGTGAAGTAACAAAATACCAAGAAATCAGCAGCCTCTTTTTTGTTCCCAGGAACTGATAATTTGTTTATCATGACTTTCTTTGCCTTGGTGCCCATCTCACTATATAAAAAAAAGGGAAGAAAAATATATTAATTTCTTTTTTGCACATATTTGATTCACCCAAAGAAAAATAGAAAGAAATAGAGATCCCAAAACCCCCACATTGGATTCTATACTAATCCAGTTAATCATTTCTCTTTGGTTTATAGTGAATGATGAGATATGATTTCAGCTCAATTTCTTTGTACCCTGTATAAAGTCTTTTCTTCCTATGGCATTACTTTTCAGAAATTCTTTTTTTCTTTTTTTTTTTCTACATTTCAATATTTTTTATTAGAAGAACGAGGAATCGTCCATACAACACAATTAACTGATCAAAAATTATGTTTGAAACCTACAAAATACTAAGTAGAACTATACATCTATTAGGAATATACAAAAAAACAACTCAATGAGAGGAATGACACTTCACGATTGCCCTCGGATAATAGGCATATCCTCTGATCTTTTCTTTTCTTTGTAAAACTATACATCCATTAGGAATATACAGAAAGGAACAAAAGAGAGAAACAAAGAAGTCCTGTGGCTGATGCAGTCTTTCATTTGATTGTATGCTATTAATGTAGTAAGTGTACAAGCCATAGCTATGGCTTTTTACAAAAGTTAAGAAGGTAGGCAGGGCTTAAGGGTTGTATATATATGTATATATATAATCTCTTTTATTTTCTTTGACAATAACATAGAATAAAAATAGATAGAGCACATTAAAAAAAGAACTCTTAAATTGCAACCATTGAACCATTGAAAAAAAAAAAGTCATGAAAAAATTAAATAAATAAAATAAAATAAAATAAAATAAACTCATAAACTTTTAAATGGGATCCACTACAGTCCAATTGAAGCAATTAGAACAATTATAATGTTTCACAATATTCTAGACCATGGTTTTTAAAATTGGATTGTTAAGGGCTCAATTCATGCAATATAATAAAATTCATAGTAACAAAAAATAGATGCATTATAGAAAACAATTTAAAATATATAAAGATAGAAGAAGAAGAAGAATTCATGGTAAAAAAAAAAAAAAAGAAGAAGCATTAAGGAAAAAAATCAAATAGAAGATAACAGTAACAAATATAGAAGCATTAAGAAAGAAAAAAAAATTAAATAGAAGATGAAGAAGAAACAAAAGAATTATATTAAGAAAAAAAGTTTAAATAAATCAAACAGATTAAAAAATTAAATAGAAGAAGAAATGTTAAATAGAAATAGAAGAAGAAGAAGAAGAAGAAGAAATGTAAGAAGAAGAAGGAAGATAGATTAAATAAATCAAATAGATTAAGAAAAAATTAAATAGAAGAAGAACATTATAAATTAAGAAAAAGAATATTAAATAGGAAGAAGAAGTAGTAGTAAGCAAACCAAGGAGAAGAAGAAGATTAAATAGATGAAAAAAAATTAAATACATTAAGAAAAATAAGAAAATTATATATATATATATATATATATTCAAAAAATATATAATGTTAATTTTTTTTTAATCTAAAAAGATAAAACACGTTTTATTTCATATGAAAAAACTCTTTACTGAAAATTACACTTATTATTCTCACTAGACAATAAGAAAATTTTTTATTTTAAAAATTTAAAATGTCACTTTACAAAATAATTATTGATTAAATTAAGCATATTATCTATAAATTAAGTCCCTAGTATGAAACCTTAAAATTGTTTTTTTTTTTTCTGATATAAATTTATGTTGTCATCTAAGTTGGTTTTTTATTTTTTTATGAATGCTAGTAAAAGTACTTGGTGTTTTTTTTAACTACTTTTAATTATTTTTATTATCTAAAGAAAATCGTTGTTTATTGTTCTATATATGTATTTGTATACAGTATTATATTATAATTAATTTAATAAAACAACTTTAACAAAAAGAAAACATGAAAATTATGATGAAAGAAAAATAAAATATAAACTTAAATATTATACAATGTTATTAGCTTTTAAACAAGAAATAATAATTTTAAATATATATAATTTTAAATAATTATATTATATACATGTAATTATTTTATTATTATAATAAACCAGAAAATTTTATTTTTATTATTTTAATAGTTTTTAAAAATATAGTTTCTTTTTCTTTGGCAAAAATATTCTTCTCTCCAACTTTTTTTGTTATAAAAACAAAATAATATTTGACATCGGTTTAAAGCTAATTGTAACATTTTTAATGTATTTTTTTAATCAAAGTACTCAATTATATTAGGTTTATTTCATATAAATATATTTTGAGTTTATTATTTATGTAATTTTTATTAATATTTGTTGGAAAAATAATGAATACTTATTTAAAAATTTTAAAGGCAATACTTACTAATTTTTTTTAAGAAATACCGACCCTAAACTAAAAAGGGTATAATTGAAGTTCATAAGAGATCAAAATTTCAATTACAAATTTGGTGACCGTTTTGAATACTTGTGAACTAATTCTAAATATTTTGGATAATTTTTCCATGGCCAAATTGAAAGAAAGGCAAATAATTAAAGAGATTGGAATGGATCTCTACTTCTCTAGAAAGGAACCCGCCATTGAAATTATTGAATGCAGCCAAAAGCATCAATTAATGTGATGGAGATTCGTCTTTGTCTTTGATACACGTGGGTGAGTAAACGTCCATATGAGAAAATAACATTATTAACGTTATATAACCTCTCACATTAAATATTACTTGAATCATTTTGATCTTAATGTGAAAAGAAAATAAGGGAGCCCCATCTCTATCTATTTTCCATTGACAAATTAACCAAAGTGCAAATTCAACAATTGGGATTTATTTTGATCTGAGAGTTTTGAGAAGCTGTTTGTTGAAATGTCTGAATGAATATAATTACATTAATGTTTTATTATTTTGTAAGTGTGAAATTGATTCCTTGACTTCTTTAGATATGGCAAATGACTTGGGTTTTAGCCCATGAATCTAGAAATATACCACAGGAAAGGCCTCTTCTTTTTTGAAAGACGCAATACAAGCTTTTACAAGAGTGCAATATACAGTGCATGCTAACAACTTTACATGAAGAAGGGAGGACCCTCAGCTATCATGACCCAGCAGCTCACCCAACGTTATCATGGAAAACGGTTTTGACAATGGTGGCCACTGTGTTGAGAGTGCTCGACCAACTTGTTGCATAGTCGGCCGAGATTGGGGATTAACACGCAAGCATGCAAATGCTAACTTCACTACAGCCACTATTTCCTCGGCCAATTGATTCACAGGAGGTGAGGGGCGCTGGTCCATCACATCATTCAATAGGCGATGGTCCACAGTTGATGGTGATGAGGATGATGAGGACGCTGACCATAACAGGGACGAGATGAGTTCTCCAGGATGCTTTCCCATAATTACTTCCAATGTTACCACTCCGAAGCTATAAACATCAGTTTTATTATCAACCTTCATCGTGTAAGCAAGTTCTGCAAAGAAGATTTAATCATGCTCTGTTCTGCTAAGCAATTATAAGAGTCTTATATATGATGTATAGAGGCAGTTTAGAGGTAAGCAAGGAACTAAGAAAATTGTACCTGGAGCAGTATAACCAAAAGTTCCTGCAAATGAAGTCCAATTAGATGAGTCCAACTTTAAAAGCCTAGCCGTGCCAAAGTCAGATACATGAGCCTCATATTCTGAATCTAACAAAACATTGTTGCTCGATATGTCTCGATGAACTATAGGAGGTGAGCAATCATGGTGCATGTAAGATAAAGCTTTAGCCACGCCTTTAACAATGTTTAGCCTCACATTCCAATCTAATTTTTCTGCTTCTTCGTCGTTGCTTAGAATGTTTCGCAAGCTCCCCTTTTCCATAAACTCATAAACCAAAAATGAGATCTCTGCAAATGAACTGAAGCCATAAAGCTTGACGATGTTGCGATGCCTTATCTGTGTTAAAGCATGAATCTCGCTTTTGAAAGCTTTCAAATCAGCCATATCTCCATCTTGTGATGAGTGAAGTTTTTTCACAGCAACAACCCGGCCTGTTGGCAACTCAGCCTTGTAAACAGTACCATATCCTCCAGTGCCGATACACTGTTTCGAACTGAAATTATCGGTCCCCTGTATGATGTGCTCATACAACAATTCTCCATCATGGCCCCATATTGCAAATAGATCTTCAACATCTGCTTCTGGAGACTTGGTTTTTCTCTTCCTCAATTTTTGGAAAAGAAAATAAATGCCAATAATAAAAGAAAATAAGAGCAATAGAGTGCTCACAATGAGGAGCACCATGATCAAAACATAAAACTTGTTGGGCCTCTTTCGACTAGCACTGCATGGCTTGAGATGAGTGACATTATTTCCACACAGACCTTTATTATTTTTGAATGCCTCAAATGGAGTGAAAGCTTTGATGTTGGGGAGAGGACCTTCCAACTGATTGTAGGATATATCAACAACTGTCAGGCTTATCAGATCATCAAAAGTGTGTGGGATGGTGCCAGAGAGCCCGTTATGGGAGAGATTCAACGTTTCCAGGTTCTTTAATTCTCCAAGCAGCGGTGGAACCTCTCCTGTCAACATATTTTGACTAAGATCGAGACTTTCAAGATTTTGCATCTTTCCAATTTCGTCAGGAATGCTATCCACAAATCTATTCTCGCTCAAGTTGAAGAACTGTAATTTCAAGAAGTTTCCCAGCTGTTTGGGAATTGGACCGCTTAAGTTGTTTGATGCCAAGTTAAGAATTTCAAGATTGGATAAGTTTCCCAATTCCAAAGGAATACTGCTTGAAAGATTGTTGTCTCCTAACAACAATTTGAACAATAATGGCAACATTCCCAACTCTTTTGGGATCTTCCCACTTAGATGATTGGCGGAGAGATCAAGTTGTTGCAGTTGAATTGCTTTCCCAAGTTGAGGCGGTATAGCACCAGAAATATTGTTGTTGGAGATGTTCAGGCTTGTGAGCATGTGGCACTGCCCCCATTTCTCAGAAAGCTCACCATAAAAATTGTTGCTGCTTAGATCAATATAATTTAGGGTCGGGTACACACCAAAACTTTCGGCTATGTCTCCCGTCAGTTGGTTTCTTTCAAGCCTAACTCTGAATAAACTAGTGCAATTTTTCAAGCTTTTTGGAATAGGACCAGTGAAATGGTTTCCCATAGCCGTAAAGTTTTCAAGAACACTACCAAGGCATATCTCTTGTGGTAGTTGGCCAATGAAGTTGTTCTCAGATAACTGTAAAGATTTCAAATGAGTGATATTATTCATTTCAAGAGGAATGGCACCACTAAGCTCGTTGTGATTAAGGAACAAAAAGGTTAAGCTAGACAAGTTTCCTATGGAAGCTGGTATTGAACCGTTAAGATTGTTGAATGACAAGTCAAGATCATAAAGCAATCTCAACAATCCAATTTCTTGAGGTATTGAACCAGAAAGCTCGTTCTCAAAAAGATATAAAGTGGTTAAGTTCCTCAAGTTACCTATGGAAGGAGGGATTGGACCAGTGAGATTGTTATGTGATAATTGAAGATCATTAAGAGATCTTAACAATCCAATTTTTTGAGGGATGGAACTAGAAAGCTCGTTCTTAAAAATATGCAAAGTGGTTAAGTTTCTCAAGTTTCCTATGGAAGGAGGGATTGGACCAATGAGATTGTTAGATGACAACTCAAGAGTGAGAAGGTTAGGGAGTGAAGAGAAATTGAGATTGTGGAGTGTACCTCTCAAACAGCAACTGTGAAGGTCTAAATCGGAGACACTTCCTGACTTGTGACAAGTCACTCCAAACCAATGATGGCAAGAATTGCGTCCAGACCAAGAAGAGAGGAAAGATTGGGTTTGATTATCAAGACTGGCCTTCCATGTTAGAAGAGTGAGTGCTTCTTGATCTTGTTCAACTTTCAAAAGAGAAGTGGTAGGGGTAGAGGCAGAAGTAAAAGTGACATGGAATAATGATATTGAGTATAGAAATAAAAGGATGAATATGAAGAAGCAAGGAGTGATGATGAGTTGGCGGAGTAAGGAGAAAGATGAAGAATATTCAAGGCCCATTATTGAATTGGTAGAAATGAAGATGAAACACTTATTTATAGACTTAAATGTGATACATCCAACATTTCCATTAGTTGATGTTGACATCTAACCACCTACTTCGTCTACGATTAATGGAACTAAAAAGGATTATATACATGAGTTCAATTCCACACTTATTTTATTTTATTTTATCAAAATGCTCTTAATTTTTTAATTAAAATTTACACCTACAATTACATATGAAATAATTAAAATATTTCTTTTTCACTTCGTGCACTTTTAAATATAACTTGTTTAAAATTAATAATTACAATTCATTTTAAGAAGTAGGGACAAAATATGCCCACGTCAACAACCTAGTTGATATAGGAAGTCCACTTCAACCAACATTACTTGTACATATGTCTTTATATAAAACACTTAATGTATTTTTTTTTTTCAAAAATTCATAAATATAAACGTAATTTTATTTACAACAAAGTTGCTATATTCCTATACTAAATTTTATAAAAATGACATTTAAAACTTTAATTTTCTTAATCTATTTTTTAAATAATATTGTAATGAAAGAAAAAGGGAAGAAGAAGTATATATATATGTGTGTGTGTGTGACTAAATCGAGAGAGAGAGAGAGAGAGAGAGAGAGAGAGAGAGAGAGAGAGAGAGAGAGAGAGAGAGAGAGAGAGAGAGAGAGAGAGAGAGAGAGAGAGAGAGAGAGAGAGAGAGAGAGAGAGAGAGAGAGGAAAATAAGAAAATTGAATAACTAAATAGATAAATGAAATTCAATCACTTTAAGAAGTTTACACCTATTCACCAAAAAATAGAAAATGGGTAAATAGTAAATACAAGAAAATTAGAAATTCAATTACTCCTGAAAATGATGATTGACCATGCCTTATAGGATTTGAAATCTTTAACAAAACTCAATATCAATTTTAAGCATCAATGAATGAAATAATAATAATAATAATCATATGGGGCTTAGGTCATAAATTTTATTTCAAAATCATTTAAGATATAAATCAATTAAAACTAAATTTTTAAGTTTATAAATTTTAAATTCCTCCCTTACTCACTATTTGGATTAATAATCAAATTGCTTAGGTCATAAATTTTATTTCAAAATCATTTAAGATATAAATCACTTAAAACTGAATTTTTAAGTTTATAAATTTTAAATTCCTCCCTTAATGTTTGGATTGAATTCTTTTAACTATTTTGCCCTATGAGAAATAAACTCTTTTTAACTCTATTAGTTCTTTCATAATTTTTATCCTTACAATATGAACTATATTATTTCTCTTAATATTTTATAGATCATTTATGGTATATTTTAAAACCAAATTAGTTGTCATTTCTTCTATTTCTTTCCTAGACAAATGCATGATTTGTGGTCGATGTTTATCATTTTTATTAAAGGTTTTTGCACTCATTTGTAAGTGAGACCCATCACCTATGAAAAATATAGACATCTTTTTTTTTTTTTTTTTCATTTGGCAGTCTTAAGGAATTAGTATTTGGACAAAAACAAGGACTAAGGACTACCAAATTTTCACTTTGTTGTACATCCAAATAAGACACACAATCATTTATGTATTGTCTATTTTAGGCCCAAGGAGCTCTCAAGGTTTTAAAATGCATCTCTAAGGTTAAGAGTAACCCAACATATATATCGTTATGAACTTTGTTCTCTATCCGATGTGGGATGTTATAAAAGTTGTTCAACAGGATTAATACATTTGTGAAGCTCAGAAGAATCACAAAAATCAAAGGAAAATCTTTTAAGCATTACAACATAAAAGATGCAGGACCCAACCACACATGCATTTTCCTTATCAAACAATTGTCTTGACAAGCCATTCTAACCCCACTTGGCTTGCCATCACTAGTGATGGACCTACATCATTCAAATTCTCAATGCTCTTTGAAGGCAATATGCGCTTGAAGTCAAAAGAGCTTCGAATTTTTGTTAGATAGTTCATCTTTGCTATTTGGGAACATATTTTCCTTTTCTCTTTTTGTTCTCTTTTTTTTATTAATAGAAAGTTTACCCTTCTAGAGTGTAAAATCCTCTTCAACTTTGCAATTAGAGTTAATACATCTCGTATTCAATTCAATCCTCGTCTTTTTTGACCTCCTAAATTCTAAACCTTGTCTGGGTTTTCCAGTTTTGTGAAAAATTACATCATGGGGACCTAACAGGATGGGATTTGATTCAATGTTAAAGAGAAAATTTTGGAAAAATCTGCAAAACCCTCAACAGTTGTGGCCATAGCTCAACACCAAGATGGGAATTTACAATCTAATAATGTTGATGAATGGTTCATAGACTGCTCTACAAAACTAGAGTTTGTCGGAATGCTTTGCCTTTGTTGAAAGATGTGAAGGTCCTCACATTCTTGAGCAGGAAGAACCTAGGTCCAAAGTAATCAGAAAAGGATAAGAACGCCTAGATCATTTCACACTGAATCACTTTACTCTAGCTACTCTGGTTAAACGGATTCATCCCAGAGAAACCCTGTGAAGATAGCAGCCTTGTTTTAGTTATAAAAAGAAGAAATATGATCATTACTTTTGTACAAACAATGATATTTATTTAGTAATGTTTACATATTCTTAGCATGTAAAAAGAAGTAGACTTAAACGTTTAAGAACATTTAGATACCGGTTTAAGCAAATATATTATTCAAAGTTATACATATAGCTCTATTAGATTTAAGTTAAATAAAGTTAAGAGTCAAAATTTATATTAAGAAACAAATGTTACCTGAGAGTAATTCCTCTTACATTGTAGCAGAACTAAAAAAAAAAAAATTAATTCCTTCAATAGAATTTATATGAAAACTTCATTTATTTTGTGCATGCATTAAAATAATGATTTGACTTGAATTTATTAACAAACTAAAACAAAAATTATTTGTATTATTTATATATCATTATTAAAAATTACATATTTGGATATGAATATAGAATTCCCTTTCTAATTACAAGTTTTTAATCAAAACTTTTGTTGTCTTTGATAGGGTGGAAATATTGTTACATTCCTAATTCATATCAACAATTGTGTGGAAAAGTCATTGCATTCCTAATTGTTGTCAATAATTGTGTGGAGAAGTTGTTGCATTACTAATTCTTATCAACAATTGCTTTAAAATTTTTGCTAAATAATCCAAGTTCTAGAAATTATTGAACTATCCATGTTTACTCAATGACAAGTCTAAAAATTTATAAAAATAATTTAGAAGTCTATAACTAACTCAAATAGTACTATAGTCCAGGACCCAAAACTTTCTTAGTACATAATGTTGAAAATCTACCAAATTTTACCAAATCTTTTCTATACAAGCCAAAATTGAATCAAGTTGAATTGGATTCTTTAGTTTCGTTTCAAATATACTAAAATTTATTAAAAATAACTAGAGGTAAAGATTCTTAATGAAACCATTCCAAAATTGAAACTATGTAAACATTATTAACTGGACCCACAATCTATTGAAATAACACATGGAAAACTTACCAATTGATCTTGTTTAAACTTCCTATTACAATTTTTTTTTTAAATAAATAAATAAATAAATCCCTAGACGGGACTGAATATGTGAGGCTCAGAAGAATCATAAAAATCAGACGAAAATCTTTTGGGCATTACCACATAAAAGATGCAGGACCACACATGCAGTTTTCTTATCAACCAGTCATCTTGACAACCCACTTTGAAGCCCACTTGGGCTTGCCATCACCATTGATGGACTTACATCATTCAAATTTTCAATGATCTTTAAACGCGATATGTGCTTCAAGTTGAAAAGGATTGTAGTTTTTGTAAGATTGTTCGCCTTTGCTATTTGGGAACTCATTTTTCTTTTTCTCTTTTTTTTCCATTTTTTTTTCATAGAACGTTTACCCTCCTTGAATTTAAAATCCTCCGTTCTCTGTTCAGATTTCAGCTTTGTAATTGGAATCAATAGATCTCATATTCAATTCAATCCAAGTGTTTTTCTGGCCTCCTAAATCCTAAACCCTATCTGGGTTTTCCATTTTTGTGAAAAATTAAATCACCAGGTCCGGGGCCCAACAGGATGGGATTATATTCAATGTTAGAGACAAAATTTTGTAAAAGTATATCTACAAAACCCCCTCAACAGTTGTGGCCATAGCTCAAGACCAAAATGGGAATTTACAATCTAATAATGCTGATGAATGCTTCATTGACTGCTCTATCATACTAGACTTTAACTGAATGCCTGTCATTTGTCGAAAGACATGAAGTTCCTCACATGTAGATATGAACATAAAATTCCCTTTTCAACTGCACACATTTGTAATCAAGACTTTTGTTGTCTTTAATAGAGTGGAAAAGTCATTGCTTTACTAGTTCTTATCAATAATTGTTTTCAAGGAATCTAGACCCAATATTCATATCATCAATGGTAGCCATCAATTATCCTAGTTGATGTGAGTGGTATAATCAAGGTAAAGTATATATGAGCTTGATGTATTAAATCTGACTGTTAAAATAGAAAGTGAGGATTGAATCCATTGTATTAAGGCTAAGTAGGGTATTTTACCTAGATTATTTTTTTTTTCTTTTTAAAAGGTAAAATTTGTATTAAAACTTCATCTATGTCAAGGCATAGCACAAATGAAGGGTGGCATGCTTTCATGTAGAAATAAAATAGAATTTCATTTTCTAAATAGGGTATTTTACCATTGTTGTAAATAATTTCTTTTACTTCTTCCTTCCTGAGAGTCAAGAACTCGAAGATATTTGCTTCCCAATATTTCCCATCCAATCATTCCCATCAATTCTTCGTGAAGGATTGGCTTGTAAGAGACGGATTTTATTTTATTTTTTAAAGTATTTAAATAGAAACATGCAATAAAATGATTATATTTTTCTTTAATTTTATTTTGGTTTCCAAAATCATTATTTCTCAAATATATTATTTTAATTATATCAAATAAGAATATATAATTATCATTTCTTAAGATAGTATTGTTAAATTACCAATCTTTAAAAATTTCATTACGGTAACAAATGTTTAAAAAAAATTATTACCATTTTTTTTAAAACTATTAGTCTTGAAATAATTTGTTTTAATTGTATAAAAAGAAGAAAGATGATAATTATTTTTGTATAGACAATGGTATTTAGTTAGTCATTTTTAGATATTCTTAACATGTAAAAAGAAGTAGACTTAACATTTAAGAACATTTAGATACCACTTTAAACAAATATATTATTCAAAATCATACATCTAGCTCTATTACATTTAAGTTAAATAATGTTAGTCAAAATTCATATTAAAAAAAAATGATACCTAAGAGTAATTCCTATGACATTATAACATGAACTAAAAAAAAAAATTCCTTAAGTAGAATTTATATGAAAACTTCATTTATTTTAAGCATGCATTAAAATAATGGTTTATCTTGAATTTATTAACAAACTAAAAAAAATAAATTATTTGTATTGTTTATCATTATTAAAAAAGATGTCTTACTTTTCAATTAAAATTACATATTTAGAAATGAATATAGAATTCCCTTTCCAATTGCAAGTTTTTAGTCAAAACTTTTGTTGTCTTTGATAGGGTGGAAAAATTGTTACATTCCTAATTCGTATCAACAATTGTGTGGAAAAGTCATTGCATTCCTAATCCTTGTCAATAATTGTGTGGAAAAGTTGTTGCATTACTAATTCTTTTCAACAATTTCTTTCAAGGAATCTATACCCAATATTCAAATTATCAATAGTAGATGTCAATGATCCTAATTGATGTGAGTCATCTAATCAAAGTGAAGTGTACATGAACTTCATCTATTAAATCTTAGTATTAACATAAAAAGTAACAATGGAATCCTTTGCATCAAGGCTTAAGGAACAGTAATTATAATGCTAGGAATCTAGATTAATTTTCTTAAGTATAAAGTAAGTCCATACCTTTTGTATAAAAGTTTCTACTTTTATATAAAAATTTCTACTTTTTTTTAAATAAAATATATTCAAATGAAACCTAAATACTTAAATAAAAAATATATCAAATAATAACATTTAATTTAAACTAGTAATTAAAAATGATAAAAAACTTATAAGCAAAAAACTATACTCAATAAAGATTTAAACTAATTAAGTTCTAATAAATAATTGCTCGTGCTTGACCCGTTTTAAAGCCTTTTCACAACTTGAAATCATCTTAAGAAACTTGTCCCAAAGTTTTCACATGCATTCATGACTTTGATAGGTAGTGTCAACTTCTGAATACCAAAAACAACCAAAATAATTGCTCGTGCTTGACCCGTTTTAAAGTCTTTGCCCAACTTGAAATCATCTTAAAAAACACTTGCCCCATAGTTTTCACATGCATTCATGAGTTTGATAGGTAGTGTCAACTTCCAAATAACAAAAACCACTAAAATAATTGCTCATGCTTGACCCATTTTAAAGTCTTTGTCCAACTTGAAATCATCTTAAAAAGTATTTGTCCTATAGTTTTCACATGCATTCATGACTTCGATAGGTAGTGTCAACTTCCGAATAACAAAAACAACCAAAATAATTACTTGTGCTTGACCCATTTAAAGTCTTTGCCTAACTACAAATCATCTTAAAAAAAACTTGTCCCAAAGTTTTTACACGCATTCATGACTTTGATAGGTAGTGTCAACTTCCGAATACCAAAAACAACCAAAATAATTGCTCGTGCTTGACCCGTTTTAAAGTCTTTGCCCAACTTGAAATCATCTTAAAAAACACTTGCCCCATAGTTTTCACATGCATTCATGAGTTTGATAGGTAGTGTCAACTTCCAAATAACAAAAACCACTAAAATAATTGCTCATGCTTGACCCATTTTAAAGTCTTTGCCCAACTTGAAATCATCTTAAAAAATACTTGTCCTATAGTCTTCACATGCATTCATGACTTCGATAGGTAGTGTGAACTTCCGAATAACAAAAACAACCAAAATAATTACTTGTGCTTGACCCATTTAAAGTGTTTGTCTAACTTGAAATCTTCTTAAAAAAAACTTGTCCCATAGTTTTCACATGCATTCATGACTTTGATAGGTAGTGTTAACTTCATACTTGACCCATTTTAAAGTCTTTGCCTATCTTGAAATTATCTTAAAAAAATTATTCCATAGTTTTTGCATGCACTCATGACTTTGATAGGTAGTTTCAACTTTTGAATAACAAAAACAACCAAAATAATTGCTCATGCTTGACCCATTTTAAAGTCTTTGCGTAACTTCAAATCACCTTAAAAAACTTGTCCCATATTTTCACATGAATTCATTGTTTTGATAGGTAATGTCAACTTCTAAACCAAAATGACTAAAATAAAACTCGTGCTTAAATCATTTTAAAGTCTTTGCCTAACTAATAGTCTATTTTGTTAGATTGTGAAACCTAAATTAATGTTGAGGGTTAAGCTCAGCTTGTTAAGAAGTTTTTTTATTTATTGAATGGTGATTTTGCCATGTTGATATTGTATTTAACCTTCTTGTAATTTAGGGTTTCATGTGAAAGTTGAGAGAAGGAGAGGCTTCCACATTGTAACCTTTCTATCTTCTTGTGATTAATAGATTCTTGAGTGTTGGTGCCCTCTATGGGCGTAGGGAATTCATTGAATTTCGAATACCACTCTTATATGTGGTTGCATTAATAATCTTCATAGTCTCACTTGCATTCATGACTTCAATAATTGGTGTAATGATGTCATGACTTATCTCCTTGAATTTTCTTTTGAGAAAACTATTATAGAGGTGACTAGAAACCTATCGAATTTCAGTCCAACCTCACCTTTAGACAAGTTAGGCAATCCCCTAAAGCACTCACTCCATAAAAAGCTCCAATTTTTTTTTAATTATTATTAATACTTTTTTTCTTGTTTTTTTTAGCTATTTTAAATAGTTATCGATAGTTTTTTATTTTAATTAAGTGATGAACAAAAAAGAAAAGAAAAGTTAAAAAGAATGCCCAAACTTTTATAATTATCTATATATATTTGGCATTGAGACATTGATTCAACTACGTTTACCCATTATTGTCATTAGGATTTATTATTTCAATTTTATTAGTCTATAAAAAAAATATATTGATTTTATTTTGAAAACTTAACAGGTTTTATTAAGTCTTTTTATCTTTCTCAACTTCGTGGTTTTTATCTCATATTATCTTTTTCACATAGTAGAAAAAGAAAAAGAATTGTAACTCAAATACACAAAGGAAATAAACTATATGTCCTACAAGTGTAATTAATATATAATAAAGAACTCTAGAGCTAGATACACATTAACTTGCTCTCTGAAGTTATTCCACCTTCTCAATTTGCACACGAGTCTTTACTTGAAAACATTAAAATTAATTGAAATAACATAAGATCTAGTGAAAAGTTGTGATTCACAAGTGTTATGATGGTCAAAATAAATTTAGAACATATTAAAATTTATAATAGGATATAAGAAGTATATGAGATTTAAAAATATGTAATCATGATTCTAGACATATCTATGGTCAATCTATTATCTATACATAAGCTTACTACTTGTGGCAATACCACATCAACATGATCTTTAAGATCTCACTATCCTAGATCACAACTCATTTTTTGGTCATCCATCTAAGGACACAATAAAGCATAATTTACCATTTCAGACTCTACTGCCTAGCTTGATATCAAAACCCACAACACCAATTTATGGTCCTCCCCCTTACTACATAAGTGGTGTGGAGTTTTAGATCAAAACTAAATGAAACACCCATTGATATACATGCTATGTATCATACTCATTATATATTAATCTCTAAAATTTTAACAATTGATTTAAAATATAACAAAGTTAGTTGGTGTTAACATTGAACCACCTCCTTATCATCTATAATTAATCAAATTGGAAAGGATTATATACATGAGCTCAATTACATTCCAAACTTGTTTTGTTTTATTTTATTTATTTTATCGAAATGCTCTTAATTTTTTAATTAAAATTTATACATGTAATTACCCATGAAATAATTAAAAAGTTTCCTTTTCACTCTCTTCTCTTTTAAATATAACCTATTGAAAACTAACAATTAAAATTCTTTTTAAGAAGTGAGGGCCAAAAATTCCTTAACAAAGGCCCACATCAACAACCTAGTTGATACAGGAAGTCCACTTGACCAACACAACCTATACATATGCCTTCATAAAAAATAAAAAACAAATAAAAAGTAAATCTTCTTTGAGTATGTAAAGCCAACATGGGATGGGAGGCAAGTAGGTAGTACATCATTAAAAGAAAAGAAAAGACCAAAGGAGGTAGTGAGATGATAAAAAAAGACTGGAGAGTACAAATATGCATTTCCAGAATGTTTGCAACCTTATATTGTTCATCATGTAAAGATGTGGGAGTAAATGGTAATTGTGGATACCGAGCTATAGCCTCTACTTTGGGCATGGGTGAGCATGATTAGCCATAGGTTAGGCAAGACTTGTTGTGGGAGTTATATACATATTGTGTAGAGTATGACATGTTATTTTAGGATAACTTGCTAGTTGATGAGCTCTTTCATTCCCTAAATTTCTTGGATAATCCTACTTTGATTGATAGATGGATCACTACGCCCCATATGGGCCATATTGTAGTTTCTAAATACAATGTTGTTGTCCACATATTGATCTAGCGGTGCCTAACATTCTAGCGTCTTCGATTGATGTTGTTGTCTATACCTATACGAAAGATTATATTAATTGGTTTTGTTAATAACAATCATTTTAAGAAGGCAATGTCATGAATACTACTATACTTTATTTCTAATTCATTAATCTTACTTAATGAAGTTATTTACTATAATATAAAATTGATTTATAGGTTTTGATGCAACCTGGAGCCCTAATGCCACCTATTACAAGGAGCTGGTATAGGAGTCGATATCAATGTGCTTAGGGTTGGGCGACTCCATATGTACCCACCATTGAGATGTTTCATGATTTAATTTCTGAGAATGTTATCACATAAGATACTATTGATTTGGATGTTGATGTATGATGTATTGTATTATAAATGTTGTATGACAATGTAATCAAGGAAGATACTATGTATTTGAATGATGATATATAATCTATTGTATTATTATTGTTCTATGATGGTTTAGATGCCAATGTCACTTTGAATATTGATGGTAGTGTGAAAGTTACATACAACCGTTAAAAAATTTATAAGCATAGGAGATTACAACAGTAAGATCATATAATATGGAAAAATTTTGCAAAAATATCATAACGTACAAAATGACTTATTAAAATATATTGTTTGCAAAATAATATTTTATAACCATATAATGTGGACATAAAATGCTTGCAAAATTTCATAATATAACAGATGGAAAATAAGGCTTTTGGGTTACCTTTTGAAATGCCTTAAAATTCTGATTTGTTTTTTTACTGACCAATTTTCTCGCTTCAAGTCATGAATGGAACTACAAATACAAGAACCATTCTTTTCTCATAGCACAAGAGCCTTGACCTTTGTTTTCACAGAGAAAAAATGAATAAAATTCGAGAAAAGAACTTATTTCTTCATAAAGAAGAATTGTATTCTTTCTTTTGTTTTTAAGGAGAGAAGAAAACATATTTTAAAAAAAATTAATTGTCACAGCTTTTGGGAAGTTTTAAAACTCCCAAAACTATTCCCCTATTTTCTCACATTTATTGGGTTGGATCAGGTTAGCCCACTTGGGCACCCATACCCAACTCTAACATCCCCCACTTACACAAGATGGGTTGAACTAGCTTGATCACTCATCCAAGTCCATTATGTTCCACTTTTGAAGGTCATTCATACAGGTAAATGGGTCGTGTGACCATGTAAGCACACCTACAATTTGGGAGCTATAATTTGGTAACCAACACAGACCAGCTCCTCATTGAGATTGTCCATGCTACATAGTTGATAATTTAGAAAAGCAAAATGGCTCATAATACAAAAAGTCAAACATCAGATCAAATTCCTTTTTCTGCCCCCCAAAAGTATCGTGATATACAATGTTATGTTACCTAAAAAATATATAAGCCTGACCTAAAAAGTACCGTGATATTACATCCCATACTGCTTCTAATCCATAAGAAGCTCCCAAAGGTAATCCTAGATAAATGTAAGGAAGTTTCCTCACCTTTGCAACCCAATTCAGTAGTTAGACTATCTACATCTGTGACCTTTCCAATTGAAATCAATTCACTTTGATCCAATTTGATTCTAAGCACTAATAATGCCTTAAACCATATGAGTATCCAACTTAGATAAGTCATTTGCTCTTGAGAATTCTCATAGAAGACCAAAGTGTCATCTGCAAATAATAGATGGGACACAACCACCCCCTCTCCCCCCTCCCTTTCACCCTAAAACTTGATAAGTAACCCCCCTCTTAGGCTCTCTCCAACAAGCAACTCAAGACCTCCATAACCAAAACAAACAAAAAAAAAAAAAGGACAAAGGATCCCAATGTCTCAGCGCTCTAGAAATTTTAAAAGAAACCAAAAGGAGTTCCATTAACCAACACTGAAAACTTTGCTATGGAAATGTACTATTACATCCATCTAATCCATTTATGGTTAAAACCCCCTTTTTTTTTTTTTCATAACTACAATCAGAAAAACCCAATTGACATGGCCATATGCTTTTTCTATGTCCAACTTGCAAATGACACCATTGGAGTTGACCTTCAAGGTTAAATCAATTGCTTCATTCACTACAAGGGATGCATCTAAAATTTGTCTCTCCTCTACAAAGGCGTTCCGAAACTTAGAAACCACTTTTCCCCACCACTTGCTTCAATTTATTTGCCAACACCTTTGCCAAAAGTTTGTAAAGACCCTATTAAACCTATTAGTCTAAAATCTTTCAAATCCTCTACACCCCCCTTCTTTAAGATTAAAGACAAAAAAGTAACATTTAAACTTCTTTCGAGCTTGCTATTAGCTTTTGGTTAATAATTCAAATGGGGGGGATAACAATGAGAGGAGTTAAGTCCAATTTTGAGGAGATGTTACCTTTGTGTATCCTTAATGGACTCATACCTTTGTGTACAATTTTCGTTGTATATATAGTGGAGGCGTTTAGTCTTACTTTGATTAGGATTTTGTATTTTGTGAGAAAGAGCTCTCATATTTCTTTTGTACCTTTTTCATAGTTAATATATCTTATGTTCCTAATAAATAAATATATACATATATATTAATGAAAGGAGCTATATGGCAAGGTGCATAGGTTGTATACAAGATAAAAGTCAAAATATAATTCCTTTTCATAATTATAATTACAAAATATAATTATGTATTTTTTAATCGAAGTACTCAATTATATTAGGTTTATTTCATATAAATATATTTTGAGTTTATTATGTATGTAATTTTTTATTAATATTTGTTGGAAAAATAATTAATACTTATTAAAAAATTTTAAAGGCAATACTTACTAAATTTTTTTTAAGAAATACCGACCCTAATCTAAAAAGGGTATAATTGAAGTTCATAAGAGATCAAAATTTCAATTACAAATTTGGTGACCGTTTTGAATACTTGTCAACTAATTATAAATATTTTGGATAATTTTTCCATGGCCAAATTGAAAGAAAGGCAAATAATTAAAGAGATTGGAATGGATCTCTACTTCTCTAGAAAGGAACCCGCCATTGAAATTATTGAATGCAGCCAAAAGCATCAATTAATGTGATGGAGATTCGTCTTTGTCTTTGATACACGTGGGTGAGTAAACGTCCATATGAGAAAATAACATTATTAACGTTATATAACCTCTCACATTAAATATTACTTGAATCAGGTAGAATAGATTTGAAATGGAGGGAACTTAATGTGAAAAGAAAATAAGGGTGCACCATCTCTATCTGTTTTCCATTAACAAATTAACCAAAGTGCAAATTCAACGATTGGGATTTATTTTGATCTGAGAGTTTTGAGAAGCTGTTTGTTGAAATGTCTGAATGAATGACTTGGGTTTCAGCTCATGAATCTAGAAATATACCACATGAAAGGCCTCTTCTTTTTTGAAAGACGCAATACAAGCTTTTACAGGAGTGCAATATATAACATATTCGAAAGAACAATACTTTGAAGGGATTGTCCAAATTAATAAAACAGAATACCAAGTCAAAATTACAACTTTACATCATGGAGAAGGGAGGACCCTCAACTAGCATGACCCAGCAGCTCACCCAATGTTATCATGGGAAACGGTTTTGACAATGGTGGCCACTGTGTTGGGAGTGCTCGACCAACTTGTTGCATAGTCGGCCGAGATTGGGGATTAATACGCAAGCATGCAAATGCTAACTTCACTACAGCCACTACTTCCTCAGCCACTTGATTCACAGGAGGTGAGGGGCGCTGGTCCATCACATCATTCAACAGGCGATGGTCCACAGTTGATGGTGATGAGAATGATGAGGACGCTGACGATAACAGGGACGAGATGAGTTCTCCAGGATGCCTTCCCATAATGACTTCCAATGTTACCACTCCGAAGCTATAAACATCAGTTTTATTATCAACCTTCATGGTGTAAGCAAGTTCTGCAAAGAAGATTTGATCATGCTCTGTTCTGCTAAGCAATTATAACAGTTCTATATATGATGTATAGAGGCAGTACAGAGGTAAGCAAGGAACTAAGAAAATTGTACCTGGAGCAGTATAACCAAAAGTTCCTGCAAATGAAGTCCAATTAGATGAGTCCGACTTTAAAAGCCTAGCCGTGCCAAAGTCAGATACATGAGCCTCATATTCTGAATCTAACAAAACATTGTTGCTCGATATGTCTCGATGAACTATAGGAGGTGAGCAATCATGGTGCATGTAAGATAAAGCTTTAGCCATGCCTTTAACAATGTTTAGCCTCACAATCCAATCTAATTTTTCTGCTTCTTCGTCGTTGCTTAGAATGTTTCGCAAGCTCCCCTTTTCCATAAACTCATAAACCAAAAATGAGATCTCTGCAAATGAACTGAAGCCATAAAGCTTGACGATGTTGCGATGCCTTATCTGTGTTAAAGCATGAATCTCGCTTTTGAAAGCTTTCAAATCAGCCATATCTCCATCTTGTGATGAGTGAAGTTTTTTCACAGCAACAACCCGGCCTGTTGGCAACTCAGCCTTGTAAACAGTACCATATCCTCCAGTGCCGATACACTGTTTCGAACTGAAATTATCGGTCCCCTGTATGATGTGCTCATACAACAATTCTCCATCATGGCCCCATATTGCAAATAGATCTTCAACATCTGCTTCTGGAGACTTGGTTTTTCTCTTCCTCAATTTTTGGAAAAGAAAATAAATGCCAATAATAAAAGAAAATAAGAGCAATAGAGTGCTCACAATGAGGAGCACCATGATCAAAACATAAAACTTGTTGGGCCTCTTTCGACTAGCACTGCATGGCTTGAGATGAGTGACATTATTTCCACACAGACCTTTATTATTTTTGAATGCCTCAAATGGAGTGAAAGCTTTGATGTTGGGGAGAGGACCTTCCAACTGATTGTAGGATATATCAACAACTGTCAGGCTTATCAGATCATCAAAAGTGTGTGGGATGGTGCCAGAGAGCCCGTTATGGGAGAGATTCAACGTTTCCAGGTTCTTTAATTCTCCAAGCAGCGGTGGAACCTCTCCTGTCAACATATTTTGACTAAGATCGAGACTTTCAAGATTTTGCATCTTTCCAATTTCGTCAGGAATGCTATCCACAAATCTATTCTCGCTCAAGTTGAAGAACTGTAATTTCAAGAAGTTTCCCAGCTGTTTGGGAATTGGACCGCTTAAGTTGTTTGATGCCAAGTTAAGAATTTCAAGATTGGATAAGTTTCCCAATTCCAAAGGAATACTGCTTGAAAGATTGTTGTCTCCTAACAACAATTTGAACAATAATGGCAACATTCCCAACTCTTTTGGGATCTTCCCACTTAGATGATTGGCGGAGAGATCAAGTTGTTGCAGTTGAATTGCTTTCCCAAGTTGAGGCGGTATAGCACCAGAAATATTGTTGTTGGAGATGTTCAGGCTTGTGAGCATGTGGCACTGCCCCCATTTCTCAGAAAGCTCACCATAAAAATTGTTGCTGCTTAGATCAATATAATTTAGGGTCGGGTACACACCAAAACTTTCGGCTATGTCTCCCGTCAGTTGGTTTCTTTCAAGCCTAACTCTGAATAAACTAGTGCAATTTTTCAAGCTTTTTGGAATAGGACCAGTGAAATGGTTTCCCATAGCCGTAAAGTTTTCAAGAACACTACCAAGGCATATCTCTTGTGGTAGTTGGCCAATGAAGTTGTTCTCAGATAACTGTAAAGATTTCAAATGAGTGATATTATTCATTTCAAGAGGAATGGCACCACTAAGCTCGTTGTGATTAAGGAACAAAAAGGTTAAGCTAGACAAGTTTCCTATGGAAGCTGGTATTGAACCGTTAAGATTGTTGAATGACAAGTCAAGATCATAAAGCAATCTCAACAATCCAATTTCTTGAGGTATTGAACCAGAAAGCTCGTTCTCAAAAAGATATAAAGTGGTTAAGTTCCTCAAGTTACCTATGGAAGGAGGGATTGGACCAGTGAGATTGTTATGTGATAATTGAAGATCATTAAGAGATCTTAACAATCCAATTTTTTGAGGGATGGAACTAGAAAGCTCGTTCTTAAAAATATGCAAAGTGGTTAAGTTTCTCAAGTTTCCTATGGAAGGAGGGATTGGACCAATGAGATTGTTAGATGACAACTCAAGAGTGAGAAGGTTAGGGAGTGAAGAGAAATTGAGATTGTGGAGTGTACCTCTCAAACAGCAACTGTGAAGGTCTAAATCGGAGACACTTCCTGACTTGTGACAAGTCACTCCAAACCAATGATGGCAAGAATTGCGTCCAGACCAAGAAGAGAGGAAAGATTGGGTTTGATTATCAAGACTGGCCTTCCATGTTAGAAGAGTGAGTGCTTCTTGATCTTGTTCAACTTTCAAAAGAGAAGTGGTAGGGGTAGAGGCAGAAGTAAAAGTGACATGGAATAATGATATTGAGTATAGAAATAAAAGGATGAATATGAAGAAGCAAGGAGTGATGATGAGTTGGCGGAGTAAGGAGAAAGATGAAGAATATTCAAGGCCCATTATTGAATTGGTAGAAATGAAGATGAAACACTTATTTATAGACTTAAATGTGATACATCCAACATTTCCATTAGTTGATGTTGACATCTAACCACCTACTTCGTCTACGATTAATGGAACTAAAAAGGATTATATACATGAGTTCAATTCCACACTTATTTTATTTTATTTTATCAAAATGCTCTTATTTTTTTAATTAAAATTTACACCTACAATTACATATTTTATTTTATCAAGTTGAAGAACTGTAATTTCAAGAAGTTTCCCAGCTGTTTGGGAATTGGACCGCTTAAGTTGTTTGATGCCAAGTTAAGAATTTCAAGATTGGATAAGTTTCCCAATTCCAAAGGAATACTGCTTGAAAGATTGTTGTCTCCTAACAACAATTTGAACAATAATGGCAATATACCCAACTCTTTTGGGATCTTCCCACTTAGATGATTGGCGGAGAGATCAAGTTGTTGCAGTTGAATTGCTTTCCCAAGTTGAGGCGGAATAGCACCAGAAATATTGTTGTTGGAGATGTTCAGGCTTGTGAGCATGTGGCACTGCCCCCATTTCTCAGAAAGCTCACCATAAAAATTGTTGCTGCTTAGATCAATATAATTTAGGGTTGGGTACACACCAAAACTTTCGGCTATGTCCCCTGTCAGTTGGTTTCTTTCAAGCCTAACTCTGAATAAGCTAGTGCAATTTTTCAAGCTTTTTGGTATGGGACCAGTGAAATGGTTTCCAGTAGCCGTAAAGTTTTCAAGAACACTACCAAGGCATATCTCTTGTGGTAGTTGGCCAATGAAGTTGTTCTCAGATAACTGTAAAGATTTCAAATGAGTGATATTATTCATTTCAAGAGGAATGGCACCACTAAGCTCGTTGTCATTAAGGAACAAAAAGGTTAAGCTGGACAAGTTTCCTATGGATGGAGGGATTGGACCAATGAGATTGTTAGTTGACAGTGCAAGATTATTAAGAGATCTTAACAATCCAATTTCTTGAGGAATAGAACCAGATAGTTTGTTTGTATGAAGGTATAAAGTGGTTAAGTTCCTCAAGTTACCTATGGAAGAAGGGATTGGGCCTCTGAAATTATTGGAAGCCAATGCTAGAAAGCTAAGAGATGTTAGAAATCCAAGTTGAGGAGATATTGCACCAGAGAAATGATTGAAACCAAAGTCAAGACTTGTAATCAGTTTGGAAAGATTACCAATGTTGATTGAAATGGTTCCATAAAGGGAGTTGTTATAAAGATTAAGAGTGAGAAGGTTGGGGAGTGAAGAGAAATTGAGATTGTGGAGTGTACCTCTCAAACCGCAACTGTCAAGGTCTAAATTGGAGACACTTCCTGACTTGTGACAAGTCACTCCAAACCAATGATGGCAAGAATTGCGTCCAAACCAAGAAGAGAGGAAAGATTGGGTTTGATTATCAAGACTGGCCTTCCATGTTAGAAGAGTGAGTGCTTCTTGATCTTGTTCAACTTTCAAAAGAGAAGTGGTAGGTGTAGAGGCAGATGTAAAAGTGACATGGAATAATGATATTGAGTACAGAAGGAAAATGAGAAATATGAAGAAGCAAGGAGTGATGATGAGTTGGGGGAGCAAGGAGTAGGATGAAGAATATTCAAGGGCCATTGTTGAATTGTTAGAAAGGCAGTTATTAAGAGGTTTACTTGGAGGGAAGAATGAACATGAAACACTTATTTATAGACTTAAATGTGATACATCCAACATTTCCATTAGTTGATGTCGACATCTAACCACCTGCTTCATCTATGATTAATGGAACTAAAAAGGATTATATACATGAGTTCAATTCCACACTTATTTTATTTTATTTTATCAAAATGCTCTTATTTTTTTAATTAAAATTTACACCTACAATTACATATGAAATAATTAAAAATATTCCTTTTTCACTCCATGCACTTTTAAATATAACTTGTTTAAAATTAATAATTAAAATTCATTTTAAGAAGTAAGGACAAAATATGCCCACATCAACAACCTAGTTGATACAAGAAATCCACTTTAACCAGCATTACCTATATATATATGTCTTTATATAAACCACTTAATGTATTTTTTTTTCAAAAATTCTTAAATATAAACTTAATTTTATTTACAAGAAAGTTGCTATATTCCTACACTAAATTTTATAAAAATGACATTTAAAACATTAATTTTCTTAATCTATTTTTTAAATAATATTGTAATGAAAGAAAAAAGGAAGTGTAGGTATATGTATGTATGTATGTATATATATGTGTGTGTAACTGAATAAAGAGAGAGAGCTATAAGAAAATTGAATAACTTAATAGATAAATGAAATTCAATCACTTTAAGAAGTTTACACCTATTCACCAAAAATAGAAAATGGGTAAATAGTAAATACAAGAAAATTAGAAATTCAATTACTCTTGAAAATGACGACTGACCATGCCTTATGGGATTTGAAATCTTTAACCAAACTCAATATCATTTTTAAGCATCCATGAATGAAAAATAATAATAATAATAATAATAATAATAATAATAATAATAATAATAATCAAGTGGCTTAGGTCATAAATTTTATTTCAAAATCATTTAAGATATAAATCAATTAAAACTAAATTTTTAAGTTTATAAATTTTAAATTCCTCCCTTACTCACTATTTGGATTAATAATCAAATTGCTTAAGTCATAAATTTTATTTCAAAATCATTTAAGATATAAATCACTTAAAACTGAATTTTTAAGTTTATAAATTTTAAATTCCTCCCTTACTCATTGTTTGGATTGAAGTCAAAAGAGATTCAAATTTTTGTTAGATAGTTCATCTTTGCTATTTTGGAACATATTTATTTATTTATTTATTAATAGAACGTTTACCCTCCTAGAGTGTAAAATCCTCTTCAGCTTTGCAATTAGAGTCAATATCTCGTATTCAATTCAATCCTCGTCTTTTCTGACCTCCTAAATTCTAAACCCTGTCTGGGTTTTCCAGTTGTGTGAAAAATTACATCATGGGGACCTAACAGGATGGGATTTGATTCAATGTTAAAGAGAAAATTTTGGAAAAATCTGCAAAACCCTCAACAGTTGTGGCCATAGCTCAACACCAAGATGGGAATTTACAATCTAATAATGCTGATGACTTCATAGACTGCTCTACAAAACTAGAGTTTGTCGGAATGCTTGTCCTTTGTTGAAAGATGCGAAGGTCCTCACATTCTTGAGCAGGAAGAACCTAGGTCGAAAGTAATCAGCAAAGGATAAGAACGCCAAGATCATTTCACACCGAAACACTTTACTCTAGCTACTCTGGTTAAACGGATTCATCCCAGAGAAACCCTGTGAAGATAGCAGCCTTGTTTTAGTTATAAAAAGAACAAATATGATCATTACTTTTGTACAAACAATGATATTTAATTAGTAATGTTTACATATTCTTAGCATGTAAAAAGAAGTAGACTTAAATGTTTAAGAACATTTAGATACCGGTTTAAACAAAGATATTATTCAAAGTTATACATATAGCTCTATTAGATTTAAGTTAAATAAAGTTATAGTCAAAATTTATATTAAGAAACAAATGTTACCTGAGAGTAATTGCTCTTACATTGTAGCAGAACTAGAAAAAATAAAAATTAATTCCTTCAGTAGAATTTATATGAAAACTTCATTTATTTTGTGCATGCATTAAAATAATGATTTGACTTGAATTTATTAACAAACAAAAACAAAAATTATTTGTATTATTTATCATTATTAAAAATTACATATTTGGATATGAATATAGAATTCCCTTTCTAATTACAAGTTTTTAGTCAAAACTTTTGTTGTCTTTGATAGGGTGGAAATATTGTTGCATTCCTAATTCGTATCAACAATTGTGTGGAAAAGTCGTTGCATTCCTAATTGTTGTCAATAATTGTGTGGAGAAATTGTTGCATTAGTAATTCTTATCAACAATTGCTTTCAAGTTTTTGCTAAATAATCCAAGTTCTAGAAATTATTGAACTATCCATGTATACCCAATGACAAGTCTAAAAATTTATAAAAATAATTTAGAAGTCTATAACTAACTCAAATAGTACAATAGTCCAGGACCCAAAACTTTCTTAGCGCATTTTTTTTCTTTCTTTTTTTATATTTTTTTTATAGAACGTTTACCCTCCTTGAATTTAAAATCCTCTGTTCTGTGTTCAGATTTCAGCTTTGTAATTGGAATCAATAGATCTCATATTCAATTCAATCCAAGTGTTTCTCTGGCCTCCTAAATCCTAAACCCTATCTGGGTTTTCCATTTTTGTGAAAAATTAAATCACTAGGTCTGGGGCCCAACAGGATGGGATTAGATTCAATGTTAGAGACAAAATTTTGTAAAAATATATCTACAAAACCCTCTCAATAGTTGTGGCCATAGCTCAAGACCAAGATGGGAATTTACAATCTAGTAATGCTGATGAATGCTTCATTGACTGCTCTACCATACTAGACTTTGACTGAATGTCTGTCATTAATTTGTCGAAAGACATGAGGAACACATGTAGATATGAACATAAAATTCCCTTTTCAACTGCACACATTTGTAATCAAGACTTTGGTTGTCTTTAATAGAGTGGAAAAGTCTTTGCTTTACTAGTTCTTATCAATAATTGTTTTCAAGGAATCTGGACCCAATATTCATATCATCAATGGCAGCCATCAATTATCCTAGTTGATGTGAGTGGTCTAATCAAGGTGAAGTATATACAAGCTTCATGTATTAAATCTTACTATTAAAATAGAAAGTGAGGATTGAATCCATTGTATTAAGGCTAAGTATATATAAGCTTCATCTAGGTATTTTACCTAGATTTTTTTTTTCTTTTTAAAAGGTAAAATTTGTATTAAAACTTCATCTATGTCAAGGCATAGCACAAATGAAGGGTGGCATGCTTTCATGTAGAAATAAAATAGAATTTCATTTTCTAAATAGGGTATTTTACCATTGTTGTCTTTGATAGGGTGGAAAAATTGTTGCATTCCTAATTCCTATCAACAATTGTGTGGAAAAGTCGTTGCATTCCTAATCCTTGTCAATAATTGTGTGGAAAAGTTGTTGCATTACTAATTCTTATCAACAATTGCTTTCAAGGAATCTATACCCAATATTCAAATTATCAATAGTAGACGTCAATGATCCTAATTGATGTGAGAAGTCTAATTAAAGTGAAGTATACATGAACTTCATTTATTAAATCTTAGTATTAGCATAAAAAGTAACAATGGAATCCATTGCATCAAGGCTTAAGGAACAATAATTATAATGCCGGGAGTCTAGATTAATTTTCTTAAGTATAAAGTAAGTCCATACCTTTTGTATAAAAGTTTCTACTTTTATAAAAAATTTCTATTTTTAGAAACAAAAAATAAAATATATTCAAATGAAACCTAAATACCTAAATAAAAAATATATAAAATAATAACATTTAATTTAAACTAGTAATTAAAAGTGATGATAAAAACTTATAAGCAAAAAACTATACTTAGTAAAGATTTAAACTAATTAAGTTCTAATAAATAATTGCTTGTGCTTGACCCGTTTTAAAGTCTTTGCACAACTTGAAATCATTTTAAGAAACTTGTCCCAAAGTTTTCACATGCATTCATGACTTTGATAGGTAGTGTCAACTTCCGAATACCAAAAACAAACAAAATATTTGCTCGTGCTTGACCCGTTTTAAAGTCTTTGCCCCTTGAAATCATCTTAAAAAACACTTTCCTCATAGTTTTCACATGCATTCATGAATTTGATAGGTAGTGCCAACTTCCAAATAACAAAAACCACTCAAATAATTGCTCATGCTTGACCCATTTTAAAGTCTTTGCCCAACTTGAAATCAACTTAAAAAATACTTGTCCTATAGTTTTCACATGCATTCATGACTTTGATAGGTAGTGTCAACATCCGAATAACAAAAACAACCAAAATAATTACTTGTGCTTGACCCATTTTAAAGTCTTTGTCTAACTTGAAATCATCTTAAAAAAACTTGTCCCATAGTTTTCACATGCATTCATGACTTTGATAGGTAGTTTTAACTTCATACTTGACCCATTTTAAAGTCTTTCCCTACCTTGAAATCATCTTAAAAAACCTATTTCATAGTTTTTACATGCACTCATGACTTTGATAGGTAGTGTCAACTTTTGAATAACAAAAACAACCAAAATAATTGCTCATGCTTGACCCATTTTAAAGTCTTTGTGTAACTTCAAATCACCTTAAAAAACTTGTCCTATATTTTCACATGAATTCATGACTTTGTTAGGTAATGTCAACTTCTAAACTAAAATGACTAAAATAACAGTCGTGCTTAAGCCATTTTAAAGTCTTTGCCCAACTTATAGTCATTTTTGTTGGATTGTGAAACCTAAATCAATCTTGTTGAGCTACACAAGGGATTTTAAGTCAAGCTCAACTTGTTAAGAAGTTTTTTTATTTATTGAACGGTGATTTTACCCTGTTGCTATTGTATTTAACCTTCTTGTAATTCAGGGTTTCGTGTGAAAGTTGAGAGAAGGAGAGACTTCCACATTGTAACCTTTCTATCTTCTTGTGATTAATAGATTCTTGAGTGTTGGTGCCCTCTATGGACATAGGGATTGCATTGATTTTCGAATACCACTCTTATATGTGGTTGCATTAATAATCTTCATAGTTTCACATGCATTCATGACTTCAATAGGTGGTGTAATGATGTCATGACTTATCTCCTTGAATTTTATTTTGAGAAAACTATTCTAGAGTTGACTAGAAACCTATTGAATTTCAGTCCAACCTCACCTTTAGACAAGTCAAGCAATCCCCTAAAGCCCTCACTCCATATAAAGCTCCAATTTTTTTTTTTATTATTACTTATTTTTTCTAGTTTTCTTTAGATATTTTAAATAATTATTGATAGTATTTTTATTTTAATTAAGTGATGAACTAAAAAGAAAAGAAAAGTGAAAAAGAATGCCCAAACTTTTATAATTATCTAGATTTTTTTTGTGGCATTGAGACATGGATTCAACTACGTTTACCCATTATAGTCTTTAGGATTTATTATTTTAATTTTATTATTCTATAAAGAAAATCTATTGATTTTATTTTGAAAACTTAACAGGTTTTATTAAGTCTTTTTATTTTTTTCAACTTCGTGGTTTCTATCTCATATTATCTTTTTCACATAGTAGAAAAAGGAAAAGAATTTTAACTCAAATACACAAAGGAAATAAACTATATGTCCTACAAGTCTAATTAATATATAATAAAGAACTCTAGAGCTAGATACATATTAACTTGCTCTTTGAAGTTGATTCTACCTTCTCAATTTGCACACGAGTCTTTACTTGAAATATTAAAATTAATTGAAATAACATAAGATCTAGTGAAAAGTTGTGATTCACAAGTGTTATGATGGTCAAAATAAATTTAGAACATATAAAAATTTATAATAGGATATAAGAAGTATATGAGGTTTAAAAATATGTAATCATGATTCTAGACATATCTATGGTCAATCTATTAGCTATACATAAGCCTACTACTTGTGCAATACCACATCGACATGATCTTTAAGATCTCACTATCCTAGATCACAACTCATTTTTTGGTCATCCATCTCAGGACACAATAAAGCATAATTTACCGCTCCAGACTCTACTGCCTAGCTTGATATCGAAACCCACAACACCAATTTATGGTCCTCTCCTTTACTACATAAGTGGTGTTGAGTTTTAGATCAAAACTAAATGAAACACCCATTGATATACATGCTATGCATCATACTCATTATATATTAATCTCTAAAATTTTAACAATTGATTTAAAATATAACAAAGTTAGTTGGTGTTAACATTGAACCACCTCCTTATCATCTATAATTAATCAAATTGGAAAGGATTATGTACATGAGTTCAATTACATTCCATACTTGGTTTGTTTTATTACAAAACAAAATTTTGTAAAAATATATCTACAAAACCCTCTCAACAGTTGTGGCCATAGCTCAAGATCAAGATGGGAATTTAAAATCTAATAATGCTGATGAATGCTTCATTGACTGCTCTACCATACTAGACTTTGACTGAATGCCTGTCATTAATTTGTCGAAAGACATGAAGTTCCTCACATGTAGATATGAACATAAAATTCCCTTTTCAACTGCACACATTTGTAATCAAGACTTTGGTTGTCTTTAATAGAGTGGAAAAGTCTTTGCTTTACTAGTTCTTATCAATAATTGTTTTCAAGGAATCTGGACCCAATATTCATATCATCAATGGTAGCCATCAATTATCCTAGTTGATGTGAGCGGTCTAATCAAGGTGAAGTCTATATGAACTTCATGTAATAAATCTTACTATTAAAGTAGAAAGTGAGGATTGAATCCATTGTATTAAGGCTAAGTAGGGTATTTTACCTAGATTAATTTTTTTTTCTTTTTAAAAGGTAAAATTTGTATTAAAACTTCATCTATGTCAAGGCATAGCACAAATGAAGGGTGGCATGCTTTCATGTAGAAATAAAATAGAATTTCATTTTCTAAATAGGGTATTTTACCATTGATGTAAATAATTTCTTTTACTTCTTCCTTCGTAAGAGTCAAGAACTCGAAGATATTTGCTTCCCAATATTTCCCATCCAATCATTTCCATCAATTCTTCATGAAGGATTGGCTTGTAAGAGACTGATTTTATTTTATTTTTTAAAGTATTTAAATAGAAACATGCAATAAAATGATTATACTTTTTCTTTAATTTTATTTAGGTTTCCAAAATCATTATTTCTCAAATATATTATTTTAATTATATCAAATAAGAATATATAATTATCATTTCTTAAGATAGTATTGTTAAATTACTAATCTTTAAAAATTTCATTACGGTAACAAATGTTAAAAAAATTATTACTATTTTTTTTAAAACTATTAGTCTTGAAATAATTTGTTTTAATTGTATAAAAAGAAGAAATATGATAATTATTTTTGTATAGACAATGATATTTAATTAGTCATTTTTAGATATTCTTAACATGTAAAAAGAAGTAGACTTAACATTTAAGAACATTTAGATACCACTTTAAACAAATATATTATTCAAAATCATACATCTAGCTCTATTACATTTAAGTTAAATAATGTTATAGTCAAAATTCATATTAAAAAAAAAATGATACCTAAGAGTAATTCCTATGACATTATAACATGAACTCAAAAAAAAAATGATTCCTTAAGTAGAATCTATATGAAAACTTCATTTATTTTAAGCATGCATTAAAATAATGGTTTATCTTGAATTTATTAACAAAATAAAAAAATAAATTATTTGTATTGTTTATCATTATTAAAAAAGATGTCTTACTTTTCAATTAAAATTACATATGTAGAAATGAATATAGAATTCCCTTTCCAATTGCAAGTTTTAGTCAAAACTTTTGTTGTCTTTGATAGGGTGGAAAAATTGTTACATTCCTAATTCGTATCAACAATTGTGTGGAAAAGTCGTTGCATTCCTAATCCTTGTCAATAATTGTGTGGAAAAGTTGTTGCATTACTAATTCTTTTCAACAATTGCTTTCAAGGAATCTATACCCAATATTCAAATTATCAATAGTAGATGTCAATGATCCTAATTGATATGAGTCATCTAATCAAAGTGAAGTGTACATGAACTTCATTTATTAAATCTTAGTATTAACATAAAAAGTAACAATGGAATCCTATGCATCAAGACTTAAGGAATAGTAATTATAATGCTCAGAATCTAGATTAATTTTCTTAAGTATAAAGTAAGTCCATACCTTTTGTATAAAAGTTTCTACTTTTATATAAAAATTTCTAATTTTTTTTAAATAAAATATATTCAAATGAAACATAAATACTTAAATAAAAAATATATCACATAATAACATTTAATTTAAACTAGTAATTAAAAATGATGAAAAAACTTATAAGCGAAAAACTATACTCAATAAAGATTTAAACTAATTAAGTTCTAATAAATAATTGCTCGTGCTTGACCCGTTTTAAAGTTTTTGCACAACTTGAAATCATCTTAAGAAACTTGTGCCAAAGTTTTCACATGCATTCATGACTTTGATAGGTAGTGTCAACTTCTGAATACCAAAAACAACCAAAAGAATTGCTCATGCTTGACCCGTTTTAAAGTCTTTGCCCAACTTAAAATCATCTTAAAAACTTGTTAGTTGGTGTTAACATTGAACCACGTCCTTCTCATCTATAATTAATCAAATTGGAAAGAATTATATACATGAGCTCAATTACATTACAAACTTGTTTTGTTTTATTTTATTTATTTTATCGAAATGCTCTTAATTTTTTAATTAAAATTTATACATGTAATTACCTATGAAATAATTAAAAAGTTTCTTTTTCACTCTCTTCTCTTTTAAATATAACCTATTGAAAACTAACAATTAAAATTCTTTTTAAGAAGTGAGGACCAAAAATTCCTTAACAAAGGCCCACATCAACAACCTAGTTGATACAGGAAGTCCACTTGACCAACACTACCTATACATATGCCTTCATAAAAAATAAAAGACAGATAAAAAGTAAATCTTCTTTGAGTAAGTGAAGCCAACATGGGATGGGGAGGCAAGTAGATAGTACATCATTAAAAGAAAAGAAAAGACCAAAGGAGGTAGTGAGATGATAAAAAAAGATTGGAGAGTACAAATATGCATTTCCAGAATGTTTGCAACCTTATATTGTTCATCATGTAAAGATGTGGGAGCAAATGGTAATTGTGGATACCGAGCTATAGCCTCTACTTTGGGCATGGGTGAGCATGATTAGCCATAGGTTAGGCAAGACTTGTTTTGGGAGTTATATACATATTATGTAGAGTATGATAGGTTATTTTAGGATAACTTGCTAGTTGATGAGCTCTTTCATTCCCTAAATTTCTTAGATAATCCTACTTTGATTGATAGATGGATCACTACGCCCCATATGGGCCATATTGTAGTTTCTAAATACAATGTTGTTGTCCACATATTGATCTAGTAGTGCCTAACATTCTAGTGTCTTCGATTGATGTTGTTGTCTATACCTATATGAAAGATTATATTAATTGGTTTTGTTAATAACAATCATTTTAAGAAGGTAATGTCATGAATACTACTATACTTTATTTCAAATTCATTAATCTTACTTAATGAAGTTATTTATTATAATATAAAATTGATTTATAGGTTTTGATGCAACCTGGAGTCCTAATGCCACCTATTACAAGCAACTGGTATAGGAGTTGATATCAATGTGCTTAGGGTTGGGCGACTCCATATTTACCTGCCATTGAGATGTTTCATGATTTAATTTTTGAGAATGTTATCACATAAGATACTATTGATTTGGATGTTGATGTATGATGTATTGTATTATAAATGTTGTATGACAATGTAATCAAGGAATATACTATGTATTTGAATGATGATATATAATCTATTGTATTATTATTGTTCTATGATGGTTTAGATGCCAATGTCACTTTGAATATTGATGGTAGTGTGAAAGTTACATACAACCGTTAAAAAATTTATAAGCATAGGAGATTACAACAGTAAGATCATATAATATGGAAAATTTTTGCAAAAATATCATAACGTACAAAATGACTTATTGAAATGTATTGTTTGCAAAATAATATTTTATAACCATATAATGTGGACATAAAATGCTTGCAAAACTTCATAATATAACTGATGGAAAATAAGGTTTTCGGGTTACCTTTTGAAATGCCTTAAAATTCTGATTTGTTTTTTTACTGACCAATTTTCTCGCTTCAAGTCATGAATGGAACTACAAATACAAGAACCATTCTTTTCTCATAGCACAAGAGCCTTGACCTTTGTTTTCACAGAGAAAAAATGAATAAAATTCGAGAAAAGAATTTATTTCTTCATGAAGAAGAATTGTATTCTTTCTTTTGTTTTTAAGGAGAGAAGAAAACATATTTTAAAAAAAATTAATTGTCACAGTTTTTGGGAAGTTTTAAAACCCCCAAAACTACTCCCCTATTTTCTCACATTTATTGGGTTGGATCAGGTTAGCCCACTTGGGCACCCATACCCAACTCTAACATCCCCTACTTGCATAAGATGGGTTGAACTAGCCTGATCACTCATCCAAGTCCATTATATTCCACTTTTGAAGGTCATTCATATAGGTAAATGGGTCGTGTGAACATGGAAGCACACTTACAATTTGGGAGCTATAATTTGGTAACCAACATAGACCAGCTCCTCATTGAGATTGTCCATGCTACATAGTTGATAATTTAGAAAAGAAAAATGGCTCATAATACAAAAAGTCAAACATTAGATCAAATTCCTTTTTCTGCCCCCCAAAAGTACCGTGATATACAATGTTATGTTACCTAAAAAATATATAAGCTTGACCTAAAAAGTACCGTGATATTACATCCCATACTGCTTCTAATCCATAGGAGGCTCCCAAAGGTAATCCTAGATAAATGTAAGGAAGTTTCCTCACCTTGCAACCCAATTCAGTAGTTAGATTATCTACATCTGTGACCTTTCCAATTGAAATCAATTCACTTTTATCCAATTTGATTCTAAGCACTAATAATGCCTTAAACCATATGAGTATCCAACTTAGATAAGTCATTTGCTCTTGAGAATTCTCACAGAAGACCAAGGTGTCATCTGCAAATAATAGATGGGACACAACCACCCCCTCTCCCCCCTCCCTTTCACCCTGAAACTTGATAAGTAACCCCCCTCTTAGGCTCTCTCCAACAAGCAACTCAAGACCTCCATAACCAAAAAAAAAGAAAAAAAAAAAAAGGACAGAGGATCCCAATGTCTCAGTGTTCTAGAAACTTTAAAAGAAACCAAAAAGAGTTCCATTAACCAACACTGAAAACCTTGCTATGGAAATGCACTATTGCATCCATCTAATCCATTTATGGTTAAAACCCTTTTTTTTTTCATAACCACAATAAGAAAAACCCAATTGACATGGCCATATGCTTTTTCTATGTCCAACTTTCAAATGACACCATTGGAGTTGACCTTCAAGGTTAAAGAAATTGCTTCATTCACTACAAGGGATGCATCTAAAATTTGTCTCTCCTCTACAAAGGCGTTCCGAAACTTAGAAACCACTTTTTCCCACCACTTGCTTTAATCTATTTGCCAACACCTTTGCCAAAAGTTTGTAAAGACCCTATTAAACCTATTAGTCTAAAATCTTTCAAATCCTCTACACCCCCCTTCTTTAGGATTAAAGACAAAAAAGTAACATTTAAACTTCTTTCGAGCTTGCCATTAGCTTTTGGTTAATAATTCAAATGGGGGGGATAACAATGAGAGGAGTTAAGTCCAATTTTGAGGAGATGTTACCTTTGTGTATCCTTAATGGACTCATACCTTTGTGTATAATTTTCCTTGTATATATAGTGTAGGTGTTTAGTCTTACTTTGATTAGGATTTTGTATTTTGTGAGAAAGAGCTCTCATATTTCTTTTGTACCTTTTTCATAGTTAATATATCTTATGTTCCTAATAAATAAATATATACATATATATATATATATATATATATATATATATATATATATATATATATATATATATATATATATTAATGAAAGGAGTTATATGGCAAGGTGCATAGGTTGTATACAAGATAAAAGTGAAAATATAATTATGTATTTTTTAATCGAAGTACTCAATTATATTAGGTTTATTTCATATAAATATATTTTGAGTTTATTATTTATGTAATTTTTTATTAATATTTGTTGGAAAAATAATTAATACTTATTAAAAAAATTTAAAGGCAATACTTACTAAATTTTTTTTAAGAAATACCGACCCTAAACTAAAAAGGGTATAATTGAAGTTCATAAGAGATCAAAATTTCAATTACAAATTTGGTGACCGTTTTGAATACTTGTCAACTAATTATAAATATTTTGGATAATTTTTCCATGGCCAAATTGAAAGAAAGGCAAATAATTAAAGAGATTGGAATGGATCTCTACTTCTCTAGAGAGGAACCCGCCATTGAAATTATTGAATGCAGCCAAAAGAATCAATTAATGTGATGGAGATTCGTCTTTGTCTTTGATACAAATTGGTGAGTAAATGTCCATATGAGAATAGATTTGAAATGGAGGGAACTTAATATGAAAAGAATTGGGATTTATTTTGATCTATGTATCATGTTCTGAGAATTTTGAGAAGCTGTTTGTTGAAGAAGTGTGAAATTGATTCCTCGACTTCTTTGGATATGAGACCATGATTTAGATTCTTGATTCTGTTGCTTTTCTTTTAAGAACTCTGTATTTTCTACTCTCCTTCTAGATCACTAGGGTAAGAAATCTTGAAGAAGGATTGTAAACCAACATTTAATTCTTATGCTCTTTATAATTGGTTAGGCAAATGACTTGGGTTTCAGCTCATGAATCTAAAAATATACCACATGAAAGGCCTCTTCTTTTTTGAAAGACGCAATACAAGCTTTTACAAGAGTGCAATATATAACATATTCGAAAGAACAATACTTTGAAGGGATTGTCCAAATTAATAAAACAGAATACCAAGTCAAAATAACAACTTTACATCAGAAGAGAGGACCCTCAGCTAGCATGACCTAGCAGCTCACCCAACATTATCATGGAAAACGGTTTTGACAATGGTGGCCACTATATTGAGAGTGCTCGACCAAGTTGTTGCATAGTTGGCCGAGATTAGGGATTAACACGCAAGCATGCAAATGCTAACTTCACTACAACAACTACTTCCTCAGCCACTTGATTCACAGGAGGTGAGGAGCGCTGGTCCATCACATCATTCAATAGGTGATGGTCCACAGTTGATGGTGATGAGGATGATGAGGACGCTGATGATAACAGGGACGAGATGAGTTCTCCAGGATGCCTTCCCATAATTACTTCCAATGTGACCACTCCGAAGCTATAAACATCAGTTTTATTATCAACCTTCATCGTGTAAGCAAGTTCTACAAAGAAGATTTGACCATGCTTTGTTCTGCTAAGCAATTATAATAGTCATATATGATGTATAGAGGCAGTTTAGAGGCAAGCAAGGAACTAATAAAATTGTACCTAGAGTAGTATAACCAAAAGTTCCTGCAAATGAAGTCCAATTAGATGAGTCCAACTTTAAAAGCCTAGTCGTGCCAAAGTCAAATACATGAGCCTCATATTCTGAATCTAACAAAACATTGTTGCTCGATATGTCTCGATGAACTATAGGAGGTGAGCAATCATGGTGCATGTAAGATAAAGCTTTAGCCATGCCTTTAACATTGTTTAGCCTCACAATCCAATCTAATTTTTCTACTTCTTCGTCGTTGCTTAGAATGTTTCGCAAGCTCCCCTTTTCCATAAACTCATAAACCAAAAATGAGATCTCTGCAAATGAACTGAAGCCATAAAGCTTAACGATGTTGCAATGCCTTATATGTGTTAAAGCATGAATCTTGCTTTTGAGAGCTTTCAAATCAGCCATATCTCCATCTTGTGATGAGTGAAGTTTTTTCACAGCAACAACCTGACCTGTTGGCAACTCAGCTTTGTAAACAGTACCATATCCTCCAGTGCCGATACACTGTTTCGAACTGAAATTGTCGGTCCCCTGTATGATGTGCTCATACAACAATTCTCCATCATGGGCCCATATTGCAAATAGATCTTCAACATCTGCTTATGGAGACTTGGTTTTTCTTTTCCTCAATTTTTGGAAAAGAAAATAAATGCCAATAATAAAAGAAAATAAGAACAATAGAGTGCTCACAGTGAGGAGCACTATGATCAAAACAGAAAACTTGTTGGCCCTCTTTCGACTAGCACTATATAGCTTGAGATGAGTGACATCATTTCCACACAGACCTTTATTATTTTTGAATGCCTCAAATGGAGCGAAAGCTTTGATGTTGGGGAGAGGACCTTCCAACTGATTGTAGGATATATTAGCAACTATCAGGCTTATGAGATCATCAAAAGTGTGTGGGATGGTGCCAAAGAGCCCGTTATGGGAGAGATTCAACGTTTCCAGGTTCTGTAATTCTCCAAGCAGTGGTGGAACCTCTCCTATCAACATATTTTGACTAAGATCGAGACTTTCAAGATGATACACCATTCCAATTTCGTCAGGAATGCTATCCACAAATCTATTCTCACTCAAGTTGAAGGACCGTAATTTCCAGAAGTTTCCCAATTGTTTGGGAATTGGACCGCTTAAGTTGTTTAATGCCAAGTTAAGAATTTCAAGATTGGATAAGTTTCCCAATTCCAAAGGAATACTGCTTGAAAGATTGTTGTTTGCTAACAACAATTTGAACAATAATGGCAACATACCCAACTCTTTTAGGACTTTCCCACTTAGATGATTGGTGGAGAGATCAAGTTGTTGCAACTGAATTGCTTTCCCAAGTTGAGGTGGTATAGCACCATAAATATTGTTGTTGGAGATCTTCAGGTTTGTGAGCATGTGGCACTGCCCCCATTTCTCAGAAAGCTCACCATAAAAATTGTTGCTGCTTAGATCAATAAAATTTAGGGTCGGGTACACACCACAACTTTCGGTTATGTCTCCTGTAAGTTGGTTTCTTTCAAGCCGAACTCTTAATAAATTAGTGCAATTTTTCAAGCTCTTTGGTATGGGACCACTGAAAGGGTTCCTAGAGGCCGTAAAGTTTTCAAGAGCACTACCCAGGCATATCTCTTGTGGTAGTTGGCCAATGAAGTTATTCTCAAATAACTGTAAAGATTTCAAATGAGTGATATTATTCATTTCAAGAGGAATGGCACCACTAAGCTCGTTGTGATTAAGGAACAAAAAAGTTAAGTTGGACAAGTTTCCTATGGAAGCTGGTATTAAACCGTTGAGATTGTTGAATGACAAGCCAAGATCATAAAGCAATCTCAAAAATCCAATTTCTTGAGGAATTGAACCAGAAAGCTCGTTCTCAAAAAGATATAAAGTGGTTAAGTTCATCAAGTTTCCTATAGAAAGAGGGATTAGACCACTGAGATTGTTAGTTGACAATAGAAGATCATTAAGATATCTTAACAATCCAATTTATTGAGGAATAGAACCAGATAGTTTGTTTGTATGAAGGTACAAAGAGGTTAGGTTTCTTAAGTTTCCTATGGATGGAGGGATTGGGCCACTGAGACTATTAGTTGCCAAGTCAAGATCATTAAGTGATGTCAACAATCCAATTTCCTAAGGGATGGAACCATAAAGCTCGTTGTCATAAAGATATAATGTGGTTAAGTTCCTCAAGTTACCTTTGAAAGGAGGGATTGGACCAGTGAGATTGTTAGCTGACAATTGAAGATCATTAAGATATCTTAACAATCTAATTTCTTGAGGAATAGAACTAGATAGTTTTTTTGTATGAAGGTACAAAGTGGTTAAGTTCCTCAAGTTGCCCATGGAAGGAGGGATTGGACCAATGAGATTGTTAGTTGACAATCGAAGATCATTAAGAGATCTTAACAGTCTAATTTCTTGAGGAATGGAACCAAAAAGCTCATTCTCAAAAAGATATAAAGTGGTTAAGTTTCTCAAGTTTCCAATGGATGGAAGGATCGGACCAGTGAGACTATTAGTTGATTACTACTCAAAAAGTGCCATTTGATAGCCTATAATTAGTCCTTTTAAACACTTTTGAGTAGTAGTTTAGGCCTTTTAACTCAATTGGCATGTTAAGGATCTTTTAAAGCAATTTTAATCACTTTGTGTAAGTTTTGGTGTTTTTGTTAGTATTTTGATCACCGAAGCAAGTCAAGACTGAGGAGAGGTATGAGGAATCTTGGGCAAAGCTTATAAGTCATTTGCTAAGAGTAAATCCGGATTGCAAGGAGAAAAAGCAAAGAGAATCTGCCATAAAGCATATTCTTGATAACAGTCGTAGCAGCCACTTTTGGAGTACTTTATGAAGTCCAAATAATGCATTCTATATACCATTTCAAAGCTCAGGAAGTCAACAATCCAATGCTTCAAATGGTGTACAATTCGGAGTTGAAACGAAGAAGTTGCAGCCATTGCAAGCCAATCACTCCGAGCTGAAGGAAGCATTTTGCAAAGTGCTGCGAAATCACCCTTTTGTTGCGAAGTGATTCCGCAGCCTTTTTGTACAGTAGGGTGTATCTCCTTCTGAAGTTGCCCGACATATACCGCGAGAAGGAAGCTTGGAACCTCAAGGTGGAAGCCAACTTCGCAGCCCTGCGAGTTTAGCTTGTTGATGCGAAAATATTTCGCAGCCCTCTTGAGTGTCTACGAAATTTCGTAGACACCATTTTTCTCTTGCGAAATGGTTCCTGAAGCCTCCCGATATTTGCTACCGACTTTGGGAGATATTTTCCATTAGATTTTTGTTGTCTAAATCCCAAAATACTCCTTGTAAGCCACCAATTACAAGATTCCTTAGCTTTTAAGTTAGTAAAAAGACTAAATATCTATGTAACAATTAGTTTTATATTATGTTCATATATATACCTCTTGAGAGCCTGTTCTCAGAGAGGAGTTCATTCTGTAAAAGTTTGGGTAAGCAAGTAAAGTTTATTTTCTTTCTACTGCCTTACCTTCTCACTTTGTATTTTTTTATTTATTACTAAGTTATGAATTCTCTGAGGAGTTTTCCCCAGAGAATGAGTAACTAAACCTCTAATTCCTTGGAGCTAAGGTTGCCGGGGAAGGTTCAAAGTGCAAGAATGCAAAGCTTTGTGGTTTTAGCTATTAATGAAGAGGAAGTGAAATCCTTTAGTGATTTCTATGTTTTTAGTTAACTTAAAACACCTTGGAGTCATCTAGGCCAACACTTGGTAAGGCAAGTGATTTCCAACCATGGAAATGCACTAGTTTACCCCTTGCGAGCCTCTGGGAGGTGACTTCAGGGTAGGATTTTCTAGAATAGCCAACACTTGATAAGCTTTTAGACTCCAAGGAGACATCCATTAGTTATCTCTTGCGAGCTTTTGACGGGTAATCCAAGGTTAAGGATCACCTTGAATGGTTAAGGCTTAGTGAGAGGCTTAAACCATTGCTAGTTGCATCAGTGAGAGAATTAAAGTGAAATCTAATTGAAGGATGAAGCTGTACAACACCAGCTAGAGAATTGACTATAAGTTGAATCTCTAACGCGAGGAAAGGAACCATCTGACCGGAGCTATGTCTTTTGCATGAGGAACCACCCCAGTGAACCTAACTCTCTAAGGAATGCTTTTCTTCCTAAGTTACTCCAAACATTTGTTATGTTAGTTAGTTTAAGTCTAAACCTTTACCAATCAAAGTTTGTATTTTACTTCTTAAACTAACCTTGAAATGAAACAAGACCAATTCACTTGGAATTGGTATCATTGAGAGCTTGTTAATCTTTCCCAATGGACGATCCTAGAGCCACTATACTATAGTAGTTTTTTCTTTGCTACCCTAGTATATGGTGTTATAGGTTATAAATTTTGTTGATTACCCCCTCAATCAAGGAGCACCAGCTGGACACGAATCAGCTGAGACACCAATTGGGCACGAATCATTAGTTGTCAACTGAAGATCATTAAGTAATGTCAACAATCCAATTTCTTGAGGAATAAAACCAGATAGTTCGTTTGTATGAAGGTACAAAGTGGTTAAGTTCCTCAAGTTACCTATGGAAGGAGAGATTGGACCAATGAGATTGTTAGTTGATAATTGAAGATCATTAAGAGATCTTAACAATCCAATTTCTTGAGGAACAGAACCAGATAGTTTGTTTGTATGAAGGTACAAAGAGGTTAGGTTTCTCAAGTTTCTTATGGATAGAGGGATTGGGCTAGTGAGACTATTAGTTGCCAAGTCAAGATCATTAAGTGATGTCAACAATCCAATTTCCTGAGAAATGGAACCAGAAAGCTCGTTGTCAGAAAGATATAATGTGGTTAAGTTCCTCAAGTTACCTATGAAAGGAGGGATTGGACCAGTGAGATTGTTAGTTGACAATTGAAGATCATTAAGATATCTTAACAATCTAATTTCTTTAGGAATAGAACCAGATAGTTTGTTTGTATGAAGGTACAAAGTTGTTAAGTTCCTTAAGTTACCTATGGAAGGAGGGATTGGACTAGTGAGATTGTTAGTTGACAATCGAAGATCATTAAGAAATCTTAACAGTCCAATTTCTTGAGGGATGGAACCAGAAAGCTCATTATCAAAAAGATATAAAGTGGTTAAGTTTCTCAAGTTTCCAATGGATGGTGGGATCGGACCAATGAGACTATTAGTTTTCAATTGAAGATCATTAAGTAATGTCAACAATCCAATTTCTTGAGGAATAGAACTAGATAATTCGTTCGTGTGAAGGTACAAAGTGGTTAAGTTCCTCAAGTTACCTATGGAAGGAGGGATTGGACTAGTGAGATTGTTAGTTGACAATCGAAGATCATTAAGAAATCTTAACAGTCCAATTTCTTGAGGGATGGAACCAAAAGCTCATTCTCAAAAAGATATAAAGTGGTTAAGTTTCTCAAGTTTCCAATGGATGGCGGGATCAGACTAGTGAGACTATTAGTTTTCAACTGAAGATCATTAAGTAATGTCAACAATCCAATTTCTTGAGGAATAGAACCAGATAATTCATTTGTATGAAGGTATAAAGTGGTTAAGTTCCTCAAGTTACCAATGGAAGGAGGGATTGGACCACTAAGATTGTTAGTTGACAATAGAAGATCATTAAGAGATCTTAACAATCCAATTTCTTGAGGAATAAAACCAGATAGTTTGTTTGTATGAAGGTACAAAGAGGTTAGGTTTCTTAAGTTTCCTATGGATAGAGGGATTGGGCCAGTGTGTTGAGGAAATTTAAACAATTTACAGGTGACTTGTCCTAGTGTTTAGTGTGTTTGTTTACTTAGTCATAGGAGTTTGTTTTTAATGTGGGATAGTGCCTATTTTTATGTTGCTTTTAGTTATGTATTAGCCTATTTTACAGGCTGTTTGTTTATCAATAAAATGAGCAAAAAGCATATCCTCTGCTGACCATTGTTAGAGGGAAAAACGTTGTGTTTGCTGTTTGTTTATACCAGTTGTATTAGAGAAGGGTTCCAGGGTGAGTAAAAGTGAAATTAATGGCTTCTGAAATTTTTTTATAGCCCGCCATTCCACACTTTGATGGTCACTATGACCATTGGAGCATGCTCATGGAGAAATTCTTAAAGTCCAAAGAATATTGGACGATTGTTGTTTCTGGAGTAGCAGAACCAACAGAAGGTGTTGTGCTGACAGATGCGCAAAAGACAAAGCTTGAAGGGCTGAAGTTAAAGGACCTTAAAGCAAAGAATTATCTTTTCCGAGATATTGATCATTCAATCTTGGAAACCATTCTTTGCAAGGACACCGCTAAGCATATTTGGGATTCCATGAAGAAGAAGTACCAAGGTACAACAAGAGCTAAGAGGCAGCAGCTTCAAGCACTTCGTTCGGAGTTCGAAATGCTTCGAATGACGTCAGGAGAATTAGTTATAGACTATTTTTCAAGAACGATAGCAATCGTTAACAAGATATGGATCCATGGTGACAAGACAGAGAATGTTCTCATTGTTGAGAAGATTCTTCGATCCTTAACACCAAACTTTAATTTTATTGTTTGTTCTATAGAAGAAGCTAATGATGTTGGTTTACTGTCAATTGATGAATTACAAAGTTCTCTGTTGGTTCATGAACAAAAAATTAACCAACAAGAAAAAGAAGAACAAGCATTAAAGGCCTTATCAGAAAATCATTCTACACTCAGTAGAGCTGATAGAGGAAGAGGAAGAGGCAGAGGTCGGGGTAGAGGAGGCAGAAATAACAATGATCGTGGGAACCAACAACAAAATCATCGTCATCAAGAGAGTCAATTTTAGGGAAGAGGCAGAGGACGTGGAAGCCACCACTTAACAACTTATAGATCAAAGTCAACAGACAAGTCCAATGTTGAATGTTACAGATGTCATAGGTATGGCCATTATAAATCAGAATGTCAAACTGATTTGAATAAACAAAATGGAGATCAAACTAACTTTACAGAAAAGGAAGAAGAGGTGTCTTTTTTGATGGTATGTCACGCGAATGAAGAAACTCAACAAAACATGTGGTATTTAGATACTGGCTGCAGCAACCACATGTGTGGAGAAAATAAGGCATTCTCTGACTTGGATGAGTCATTTCGCAGCTCTGTTAAGTTTGGTGACAACTCCAAAATTTCTGTTATAGGAAAAGGAAAGGTAACAATCCAAACCAAAGGAAATTCCACTCACACTATTGGCAATGTTTTTTTTGTGCCAGATTTAAAGACCAATTTGCTTAGTGTGGGTCAATTACAAAAAAAAGGATACGAGATTTTTATCAAAGATAGGGTATGTCAAATTCAAGATGCAAAGTTGGGCTTAATTTCTCAAGTTAACATGACGACGAATCGTATGTTCCCACTTTATCTCCACAACACCGCTCATTTGTGCTTTTTAGCAAAATTAAAAAATGAGGCATGGCTATGGCATTTTCGCTATGGGCATCTGAATTTTGGTGGATTGAAAACACTATAACAAAAGAACATGGTGACGGGGCTTCCTTAAATTACAGCTTCTTCTCAAGTTTGTGAAGAATGTGTTGTTAGCAAACAACACCATAATCAATTCCCACAAGGAAAATCTTAGAGAGTGAAAAAGGCATTGGAGCTTGTTCATTATGACATTTGTGGGCCAATAATACCAAATTCTAATGGAGGTAAAAGATATATAATTACCTTCATTAATGATTATAGTCGTAAGATATGGGTTTATTTTTTGCAAGAAAAATCTGAAGCCTTTGTAGCTTTTAAAAGCTATAAAGCACTTGTTGAGAAAGAAGTTGGCAACCCAATAAAAGTTGTTCGCACGGATCGCGGTGGAGAATATAACTCACATGAATTTGAAAATTTTTGTGAGAACCATGGAATCAAGAGACAACTTACAACAACTTATACACCCCAACAGAATGGTGTATGCAAGAGGAAGAACTGCACTATTATGAATATGGTGCGAAGCCTTTTGACAAAAAGTGGCATTCCAAAAAGTTTCTGGCCTGAAGCAGTTAATTGGAGCATTTATATATTGAATAGAAGTCCCACACTTGCTGTTCAAAATATGACACCGGAAGAAGCATGGAGCGGAAGGAAACCTGCTGTAGATTATTTCCGGATTTTTGGGTGTATTGCCTATGCCCACATTCTAGACGAGAAGAGAAGGAAGCTAGATAACAAGAGAGAAAAATGCATTTTTTTGGTGTTAATGATAAGTCAAAAGCTTATAAATTATACAATCCTAACACCATGAAAATTGTCATCAGCCATGATGTGGTATTTGATGAAAAAGGCACCTAGTCATGGAAACAAAATGGTGTTAAAGAAAATATTCTAGTAGATTTTGATGATGATGAGAAATGGCAGCAACCTATGGAGAATGAGCAAGAAGAGGAAGTCACTCAAAATGTTCCAATAGCTGATCAAAGCCCACTTATAGCTAAGTCACAAAGGCCTCAACGTGTTCGAAAAAAACCAGCATGGATGACTAATTATGAGGTAACTGGAGTTGATCAAGGTGATGACCCACTTACATATTTTGATTTGTTTTCTGATAGTGATCCTACCATTTTTGAAGCGGTTGTCAAAGAACCTAAATGGAGAAAGGCTATGGATGCTGAAATTATATCCATTGAAAGAAATGATACATGAGAGCTATGTGATCTTCCAAAAGGGCAGAAGACAATTGGTGTAAAGTGGGTTTACAAGACAAAGTTGAAGGAGAATGGTGAGGTTGACAAGCACAAGGCACGCTTGGTAGCTAAGGGCTACAAACAGGAGGTTGGTGTTGATTATAAAGAAGTCTTTGCTCCGGTTGCAAGGCATGATACAATCAGATTGGTGATTGTAATGACAACTCAAAACTCATGGCTTATCTTCCAGTTAGACATGAAATCAGCATTCCTCCATGGAGATTTGAAAGAAGAGGTATTTATCGATCAACCTCCTGGTTATGCAAAACTTGGTGATTCATTCCCAGTTGTACCTTGAGTTTGGTCCTCAGACAGGAGTAATCAACAAAATTTATAACCTATGTCACCATGCACTAGGATAGCATAAGCTAGTATAGCATAGTGGCTCTAGGATCGTTCACTGGGAAGGGTTTTCAACTTACAACTGATACCAATTCAAAGTTAAATTGGTGCTTTTTCATTTCAAGGTTAGCTTCAAAAGAAAACATAAACTTTGGTTGAAAAAGTATTGGTTTCAAGCTAACGAAAAAGAAAGTAATGGGAATTACTTATAAAGAAAAGCGTTTCTTGGAGTTTAAGGATCACTAGGGTCAGGCTCCTTATGCAAAAATAGAGTTTCGGTCACTTTGGTTCTTTTCCTCGCATTGGAGAATTAACATATAGTTCATCCTCCAACCGGTGTTGTACAAATGTATTCCCTCCATGGATTTCAGCACTAATTCCCTCTCACTGATGCATCTTGCAATGGCTCGTGCCTCTCACCTAGCATTTGCCATTCAAGGTGATCATTAACCTTGGACTTCCCTTCTCAAGCTCGCAAGAGATAACTAATGGATGTCTCCTTAGAGTCCAAAAGCTTACCAAGTGTTGGAAATTCTAGAAAATCCTACCTTCAAGTCACCTCCCAAAGGCTCGCAAGAGGTAAACTAGTGCATCTCAATGGACAGAGATCACTTGCCTTACCAAGTGTTGGCCCAGGTGAATTGAAGGCGTTTTAAGTTAACTAAAAACATAGAAACCATAAACGGGTTACACTTTCTCTTCATTAACAGCTGAAACAAAAAAACTACCAATTCTTGCATTCGGCACCTTACCCAGCTACCTTAGCTCCAAGAGACAAAAAGTCTAGCCACCCATTCTCTGAGGAAACATCCTCAGAGCTTGTTTGGCTAGTCAGAAAAATACAATCAAATTGAGTAGGTAAGGCAGAACAAAGCTCTGTATTTTACTTCCTTCAAAAACTATACAAAAAGATGATTATCTCTGAGAACAAGCTCCCGAGATATATCTGTAATCAAAATTACAAAACAATATATATGAGGTTATTCACCCTTTTGTTCTTACTTAATAACTAAGGAATCCTATAATTGGTGGATTACAATGAGAAAATGGGAATTTAGACATCAAATATCTGAAGCAAAAAAATCTAAAAATGTCGGTTGCAAATATCTGGAAGCACTCAGGAGGATTTTGCAGGCATGAAGATGGCTGCGAAATTTCTCAGCCAAAGGTTGATTTCACAGCCATCACCTTGTGATTTCGCAGCCTGCGAAATTGGCCTTCAGCTTGGTGTGATTGGCTTCCAATGGCTCTAACTTCTTCATTTCAACTCTTATTCATGCACCGTTTGAAGCGTTGGATTGCTAACTTCCTGAGCTTCGAAACAACATATAGTATACATAAAATGGACTCTAGGAAGTGCTCCAAAAGTATCAAACAATTGATGTCTTCTTGAATTCTTCATGTTAGATTTCTCTCTTTGCTTTCATCCTTGCATTCATGATTTGCTTTTGGCAAAGGACTATAAAGATCCAAAGCTTGAATTCTTCATGTAAATGAGCTTCCAATTGCCTTTCCATGGATTCCATAGAGCTCTCCTTAATCTTGGATTGCTTTGGTGATCAAATTACTATCAAAAGCACCAAAACTTACACAATTTGATTAGAAACGATTGCAAAGGTACTTAATATGCTAATTGGGTTAAAAGGTAATAACTACTACTCAAAAGTGTTTAAAAGAGTTAATTACAAGCTATCAAATAGCACTTTTTAAGTAGTAATCACTTGGCAATGAGCATAAATTGTATAAGTTAAAGAAAGCTCTATATGGATTAAAACAAGCTCCACGGGCTTGGTATAATCGTATAGAAACTTATTTTTTGAAGGAAGGATTTAAAAAATGTCCTTATGAACATACACTTTTTATAAAGATTGAAAATGGAGGAAAAATGCTCATTGTTTGCTTATATGTAGATGATTTAATCTACACAAGAAATAATACAGCCATGTTTGAAAGTTTCAAGAAATCCATGATGGCTGAATTTGAGATGTCTGATCTTGGCATGATGCATCATTTTCTTGGCATTGAAGTGATGCAGTCTTCTACTGGAATTTTTATTTCTCAAAAGAAGTATGTGGGAGAAATCTTGGATAAGTTTCAGATGAAGGATTGTAATCTTATAAATACTCCATCTGAGTTTGGTATGAAGCTAAACAAAGATAATGGAGGAAAAAAGGTTGATGACACTCTTTACAAAAAAATAGTGGGGAGTTTAATGTATTTGACGACAACAAGACCTGATATAATACATGTTGTAAGTGTGATTAGCAGATACATGGAATGTCCTATAGAGATTCATCTCTTGGCTGCAAAAAGAATTTTTCGGTACTTGCAAGGTACTAAGGAGTTTAGGCTCTTCTACAAGAATGGAGAAAAGTCAGATTTGTTTGGCTTTACAGATAGTGATTATGCAGGAGATCTAGATGATCGAAAAAACACATCTGGGTACATTTTCATGATGGGGACTGGAGTTGTTTCATGGTCATCAAAGAAGAAACCTATTGTCACATTATCATCCACTAAAGCTGAATTTGTTGTTGCAACAGCTTGTGCTTGTCAAGCTATTTGGTTAAAGAAAATCCTTAAAGAGTTGTATTTCAAAGAGAAGGTACCTACTTAGATTTATTGTGACAACAGTTCAGCCATAAAGCTTTCAAAAAATCCAATTTTACATGGTTGAAGAAAACATATAGATGTGAAGTATCATTTCTTCAGGGATCTCACGAATGATGGAGTCATTAATCTTATCTACTGCAGCAATGAAGATCAGATCGCTGATATTTTAACCAAGTCTCTCAAGCTTCCTACATTTCAGAAGTTCAGGAAGCTACTTGGTGTTTGTACTTCAAATATTTGAATTTGAGGGATAGAGCTTCAAAGTTTACCTCATATTAAACTGGATGTTATGTCTGGAACATCAGTTTAAGGGAGGGATTGTTGAGAAAATTTAAATGATTTGTAGGTGAGTTGTCCTAGTCTTTAGTGTGTTTGTTTACTTAGTCATACGAGTTTGTTTTTAACGTGGGATAATGCCTATTTTTATGTTGCTTTTAGTTATGTATTAGCCTATTTTACAGGCTGTTTGTTTATCAATAAAATGAGCAGAAAGCATATCCTCTGCTGACTATTGTTAGAGGGAAAAACGTTGTGTTTGCTGTTTGTTTATATCACAGTGAGACTATTAGTTGCCAAGTCAAGATCATTAAGTGATGTCAACAATCCAATTTCTTGAGGGATAGAACCAGAAAGCTCGTTGTCAAAAATATATAATGTGGTTAAGTTCCTCAAGTTACCTATGAAAGGAGGGATTGGACCAGTGAGATTGTTAGTTGACAATTGAAGATCATTAAGATATCTTAACAATCTAATTTCTTGAGGAATAAAATTAGATAGTTTGTTTGTATGAAGGTACAAAGTGGTTAAGTTCCTCAAGTTACCTATGGAAGGAGAAATTGGACTAGTGAGATTGTTAGTTGACAATCGAAGATCATTAAGAGATCTTAACAGTCCAATTTCTTGAGGGATGGAACCAAAAAGCTCATTCTCAAAAAGATATAAAGTGGTTAAGTTTCTCAAGTTTCCAATGGATGGAGGGATCGGACCAATGCGACTATTAATTGTCAACTGAAGATTATTAAGTAATGTCAACAATCCAATTTCCTGAGGAATAGAACCAAATAGTTCATTTGTATGAAGGTAAAAAGTGGTTAAGTTCCTCAAGTTACCTATGGAAGGAGGGATTGGACCAATGAGATTGTTAGTTGACAATTGAATATCATTAAGAGATCTTAACAATCCAATTTCTTGAGGAATAGAACCAGATAGTTTGTTTGTATGAAGGTATAAAGAGGTTAAGTTTCTTAAGTTTCTTATGGATGGAGGGATTGGGCTAGTGAGACTATTAGTTCCCAAGTCAAGATCATTAAGTGATGTCAACAATCCAATTTCCTGAGGGATGGAACCAGAAAGCTTGTTGTCAGAAAGATATAATGTGGTTAAGTTCCTCAAGTTACCTATGAAAGGAGGGTTTAGACTAGTGAGATTGTTAGCCGAAAATTGAAGATCATAAAGAGATCTTAACAATCTAATTTCTTGAGGAATGAAACCAGATGTTTGTTTATATGAAGGTACAAAGTGGTTAAATTCCTCAAGTTACCTATGGAAGGAGGGATTGGACCAGTGAGATTGTTAGTTGAAAATTGAAGATCATTAAGAGATCTTAACAATCCAATTTCTTGAGGGATGGAACCAGAAAGCTCATTCTCAAAAAGATATAAAGTGGTTAAGTTTCTCAAGTTTCCAATGGATGGAGGGATCAGACCAGTGAGACTATTAGTTTTCAACTGAAGATCATTAAGTAATGTCAACAATCAAATTTCTTGAGGAATAGAACCAGATAGTTCGTTTATATGAAGGTACAAAGTGGTTAAGTTCCTCAAGTTACCTATGGAAGAAGGGATTAAGCCTCTAAAATTATGAGAAGACAATGCTAGAAAGCTAAGAGATGTTAGAAATCCAAGTTGAGGAGATATTACACCAGGAAATGATTGAAACCAAAGTGAAGATTTGTGATTAGTTTGGAAAGATTACCAATGTTGAATGGAATGGTTTTATAAAGGGAGTTGTTATAAAGATTAAGAGTGAGAAGGTTGGGGACTGAAGAGAAATTGAGATTGTGGAGTGTACCTCTCAAACCGCAACTGTCAAGGTCTAAATTGGAGACACTTCCTGACTTGTGACAAGTCACTCCAAACCAATGATGGCAAGAATTGAGTCTAAACCAAAAAGAGAGAAAAGATTAGGTTTGATTATCAAGGCTGGCCTTCCATGTTAGAAGAGTGAGTGCTTCTTGATCTTGTTCAACTTTCAAAAGAGAAGTGGTGGGTGTAGAGGCAGATGTAAAAGTGACATGAAATAATGATATTGAGTACAGAAGAAAAATGAGAAATATGAAGAAGCAAGGGGTGATGATGAGTTGGAGGAGTAGGAAGTAGGATGAAGAATATTTAAGGGCCATTGTTGAATTGGTAGAAATGAAGTTATTAAGAGTTTTACTTGGAGGGAAGGATGAAGATGAAACACTTATTTATAGACTTAAATTTGATACATCCAACATTTCCATTAGTTGGTGTTGACATCTAACCACATGCTTCGGCTACGATTAATGGAACTGAAAAGGATTATATGCATGAGTTCAAATCCACACTTATTTTATTTTATTTTATCAAAATGCTCTAAATTTTTTAATTAAAATTTACACCTACAATTACATATGAAATAATTAAAAATATTCCTTTTTCACTCCATGCACTTTTAAATATAAGTTGTTTAAAATTAATAATTACAATTCATTTTAAGAAGTAAGGACCAAATATGCCCATGTCAACAACCTAGTCGATACAGGAAGTCCACTTTAACTATCATTACCTGTACATATGCCTTTATATAAACCAATTAATATTATTTTTTTCAAAACTTAATAAATATAAACTTCAATTTTCTTACAACAAAGTTGCTATATTCCTATACTAAATTTTATAAAAATGACATTTAAAACATTAATTTTTTATTACTACTCAGAAAGTGCTATTTTATAGCTTGTAAATAACTCTTTTAAACACTTTTGAGTAGTAGTTATTACCTTTTAACTCAATTGGCATGTTAAGGACCCTTGCAATCGTTTCTAATCAAATCGTGTTAAGTTTTGGTGTTTTTGATAGCTTTTTGATCACCAAAGCAATCTAAGATGAGGGAGAGTTTTATAAAATCCATGGCAAAGCAAATGGAAGCTCATTTACAAGAAGAATCTAAGCTTTGAAGCTTTGTAGTCCTTTGCCAAAAGCAAATCATGAATGCAAGGAGGAGAAGCAAAGAGAGAAATCTAACACGAAGAAATTCAAGAGGATAGAAACTGTTGAACACATTTCGAGCACTTTTTAGAGTCCATTTGAAGCATACTATATGTCGTTTCGAAGCTTGGGAAGTCAGAAGTCCAACGCTTTAAACAGTGTGTGAATTAGAGTTGAAATGAAGAAGTTATAGCCATTGAAAGCAAATCGCACCAAGCTAAAAGGCAATTTCGCAATTGTGAAATCAGGCTTTTTGTGCGAAATGGAGACTTTCAGCTTGCAAAATTTCGCAGCCCATGTTGCATGCCTGGGAAATCCACCTGAGTGCTTCCAGATATTTGTGACCGACTATTTTAGATTTTTTCTTCAGATATTTGTTGTTTAAATTCCCATTTTCTCCTTGTAATCCACCAATCATAGGATTCCTTAGTTAGGAAGTAAGAAGAAAGGGTGAATAACCTCATATATATATATATTTTGTAATTTTCTTTACACAAGGAATCTCGGGAGCTTGTTCTCAGAGACCAATTTTTTGTATAGTTTTGAAGGAAGTAATACAGAGAGCTTTGCTCTGCCTTACCTACTCATTTTGATTGTATTTTTCTCACTAGCCAAACAAGCTCTGAGGATGTTTCCTCAGAGAATGAGTGGCTAGGCTTTTTATCTCTTGGAGTTAAGGAAGCTAGGTAAGGTTCCAAATGCAAAAATTGGAAGTTTTGTTGTTTCAACTTTTAATGAAGAGAAAGTGTGACCCGTTAATGGTTTCTATGTTTTTAGTTAACTTAAAACGCCTTAAAATCACTTGGGCCAACACTTGGTAAGGCAAGTGGTCTCCGTCCATTGAGATACACTAGTTTATCTCTTGCGAGCCTTTGGGAGGTGGTTTAAAGGCAGGATTTTCTAGAATAGCCAACACTTGGTAAGCTTTTGGACTCTAAGGAGACATCCATTAGTTATCTCTTGTGAGCTTTTGAAGGGAAATCCAAGGTTAAGGATCACCTTGAATGGCAAATGCTAGGTGAGAGGCACGAGCCATTGCAAGATGAATCAGTGAGAGGGAATTAGTGTTTGAATCCATAAAGGGAAGCATCTGTACCACACCGGTTCGAGAAATAACTATATGTTAAATCTCCAATGCGAGGAAAAGATTCAAGTGACCGGAACTCTATTTTTGTATTAGGAGCCTGACCCTAGTGATCCAAAAACTCCAAGAAACGCTTTTCTTTGTAATTAAAATCAGTTACTATTTTTGGTTAGCTTAAAACCAATCATTTTTCAACCAAAGTTTATGTTTTCTTTTAAAGCTAACCTTGAAATGAAAAAGCACCAATTCAACTTTGAATTAATATCAGTTGTAAATTGAAAACCCTTCCCAGTGAACGATCGTAGAGCCACTATACTATGCTAGCTGAGGCTATCCTAGTACATGGTGATATAGGTTATAAATTTTGTTGATTACTACACCAATTGGGAACAAATCAAATGGCGTCATTGCCGGGGAAGGTGCCAACTTCAAAGTGATATTATTATTTCAGAGTACTTGTGATCTTCATCACAAGTTTGGTGATTTTTCTTTCATTTTATTAACTCTTTTAATTGTTTCTTCTACTTGCTCATATTTTAACATATCTTTTAATTTAGTTTTAGTTAATCTTAGTCTTTTTTTCTTTTGTTTCTTTGTTTTTGTTACAGTTGATACTAGTTGTGTATGCCAAATTGGATACGGGATAGTGGAGGAAGGCTTGTGAAACTTGAAACACCTCATAAAAAGGAATTGGAATTGAGCTTGAATATCATGGAAGCTACACCTAAAGATCAGCATAGTCACCATGGTCATTAGAACAATCCCAATGCATTCAGATCAATGAGGGACTGCATGCATCCACCTCGTATGAGTGCACCATCATGTATAGTGCCCCCTACAGAGCAGCTAGTAATTAGACCACATATTGTTCCACTTCTACCTACTTTCCATGGGATGGAAAGTGAGAATCCCTATGCACATATCAAGGAATTTGAAAATGTTTGTAATACATTCCAAGAGGAGGGGGGGGGGGGGAGGAGCTTCAATTGACTTGATGAGGCTAAAGCTATTTCCTTTTACTTTGAAGGATAAGGCCAAAATTTGGCTTAATTCTTTAAGGCCAAGGAGTATCCGAACTTGGATTGATTTGCAAGCTGAATTCCTCAAGAAATTTTTCCCTACTTATAGAACAAATGGCTTGAAAAGGAAAATTTCAAACTTCTCAACTAAAGAGAATGAGAAATTCCATGAGTGTTGGGAGAGATACATGGAAGCCATTAATGCTTGTCCTCACCATGGTTTTGATACATGGCTATTGGTGAGTTACTTTTATGACGGAATGTCTTCCTCAATGAAGCAACTCCTTAAGACTATGTGTGGAGGAGATTTCATGAGTAAGAATCCAGAGGAAGTCATGGACTTCTTGAGTTATGTGGCTGAAGTTTCAAGGGGATGGGATGAACCGAACAAAGGAGAAGTGGGGAAGACGAAGTCTCAACCAAATGCCTTTAATGATAAGGCTAGGATGTACACTTTGAATGAAGATATTGATATGAAAGCAAAGGTTGTAGCTATGACAAGAAGATTGGAGGAGCTAGAACTGAAAAAGATACATGAAGTGCAAGTTGTTGCTGAGACACCAGTGCAAGTCAAGCCATGTCCTATTTGTCAATCTTATGAGCACTTGGTGGAGGAGTGCCCTACAATTCTAGCTGCTAGGGAAATGTTTGGAGATCAAGCAAATGTCATTGGACAATTCAAGCCCAACAACAATGCTTCGTACGGAAATACTTACAACTCAAATTGGAGGAACCATCCAAATTTCTCCTGGAAGCCAAGAGCACCTCAGTATACACAGCTAGCTCAAGCATCTCAACAAGCTTCAAATCTTGAGCAAGCAATAGTGAATCTAAGCAAGGTTGTGGGAGATTTTTTTGGAGATAAGAAATCCATCAATGCTCAACTCAATCAAAGAATTGACAGTGTAGAGAATACATTGAATAAAAGGATGGATGGAATGCAAAATGATTTATCTCAGAAGATAGATAATCTCCAATACTCAATCTCAAGGCTCACCAACCTTAACACAGTGCAAGAGAAGGGGAGATTTCCTTCTCAACCGCACCAAAACCCCAAGGGTATCCATGAAGTGGAAACTCATGAAGGAGAGTCTTCTCAGGTGAGAGATGTCAAAGCCTTGATCACTCTAAGAAGTGGTAAAAAGGTTGAGCTGCCAACACCTAAGCCACATGTTAAGAAAGAAGAAGAAGAAGAGACAAAGAAAATGGAGGAAATCAAAGGAAAGAAGAAAGATAATAGTGAAGGGGAAGAGAACCATGATTCGACAGTGAATGCAAATCCGGAGAAAGTACTTACCAAGGGAGATGTGATGAAGAAACACACAACTCCACTTTTTCCTCAAGCTTTGCATGGGAACAAGGGAATCAGAAATGCATCAGAAATTCTTGAAGTATTGAGACAGATGAAGGTCAACATCCCATTGCTAGATATGATTAAACAAGTTCCGACTTATGCAAAATTCCTAAAGGACTTGTGTACTATCAAAAGGGGGTTGAATGTGAATAAGAAAGTCTTCTTGACTGAGCAAGTAAGTGCTATCATACAATGCAAGTCTCCTTTGAACTACAAAGATCCGGGTTGCCCTATCATCTCAGTCATGATTGGAGGAACTGTAGTGGAGAAAGCTTTGTTAAACTTGGGAGCAAGTGTGAATTTGGTACCATACTCTGTCTACAAGCAATTGGGACTAGGTGAATTGAAGCCAACATCAATCACCCTATCTCTAGCAGATAGATCAGTAAAAATTCCAAGGGGGATAATTGAAGATGTCATAGTTCATTTTCTACTATCCAGTAGACTTTGTTGTTCTTGACACGAACCCAATTGTCAAGGAAACTAATTATGTTCCTATCATCCTTGGAAGGTCATTCCTTGCTACATCAAATGCAATCATAAATTGTAGGAATGGGCTCATGCAACTCACATTTGGCAACATGACATTGGAGCTTAATATCTTCTATATGTCCAAAAAGTCAATCACTCCGGAAGAAGAAGAAGGTTCAGAAGAGGTGTGCATCATTGACATTCTAGTGGAGGAGCATTGTAATCAGAAAATGCAAGAGAAGTTGAATGAAAGTCTTGGGGATCTTGAAGAAGGGTTGCCTGAACCCTCAGATGTGCTTGCTGCTCTACAAGGTGGGAGAAGGAAAGGAGAAATTCTACCTTTGTTCAATAAAGAGAAGCTGCTAAGAAGGAGACCCCAAAGCTCAATCTGAAGCCCCTGCCCACGGAGTTGAAATATACATACCTAGAAGAGAATCAAAAGTGCCCTGTTGTTATATCTTCATCTCTTACTACCCCTCAGGAGGTGTGTCTACTTGAAGTTCTCAAGAGGTGTAAGAAAGCAGTAGGATGGCAAATATCTGACTTGAAAGGCATCAGTCATTTGGTCTATACACATCATATATACATGGAAGAAGAAGCTAAAACAATTCGTCAACCTCAAAGAAGATTGAATCCTCATATGTAAGAGGTGGTCCGAGCTGAGGTTCTGAAGTTACTTCAAGCAGGTATTATCTACCCCATATCAGATAGCCCATGGGTAAGTCCTACTCAAGTGGTACCAAAGAAGTCAGGAATCATGGTGGTGGAAAATGAAAAAGGAGAAGAAGTTGCTACATGCCTCACTTCAGGTTAAAGGGTGTGTATTGATTATAGAAAATTGAATGCCATGACAAGGAAGGATCATTTTCCATTGCCATTTATTGATCAAGTGTTGGAGAGTCTCAGGTCATCCTATCTATTGTTTCTTAGATGACTACTCTGGGTATTTTCAAATAGAAATTGATGTTGAAGATCAAGAGAAGACCACTTTCACATGTCCATTTGCAACATATGCCTACAGAAGAATGCCTTTTGGTTTATGCAATGCACCTGCAACATTCCAACAATGTATGTTAAGTATCTTCAGTGATATGGTGGAGCGAATTATGGAGGTTTTCATGGATGACATCACCATATATGGAAGTACATTTGAAGAATGCTTAGTCAACTTGGAAGTGGTTCTGAATAGATGCATTGAAAAGGACTTGGTGCTTAACTAGGAGAAATGCCATTTTATGGTACAGCAAGGAATTGTCATTGGCCATATCATCTCCGAGAAAGACATTGAAGTTGATAAAGCAAAGGTGGAACTTATTTTCAAATTGTCATCCCCAACAACTGTAAAAGGAGTAAGGTAATTCCTTGGCCATACAAGGTTCTATAGGAGGTTTATAAAAGATTTTTCTAAGCTTTCAAAGCCTCTTTGTGAATTATTGGCTAAGGATGCTAAGTTTGAATGGGATGAGATATGTCAAAGGAGTTTTGAGCAACTGAAGCAATTCTTAACAACCGCTCCAATAGTGAGGGCTCCTAACTAGCAACTACCTTTTGAAGTGATGTGTGATGCCAGTGACTTTGCTATAGGAGCTATTCTTGGCCAAAGAGAAGATGGAAAGCCCTATGTGATCTACTACGCAAGCAAGACATTGAACGAAGCTCAAAGGAACTACACAACCACAGAGAAAGAATTGTTAGCTGTAGTGTTTGCCTTAGACAAGTTTCGTGCTTATCTAGTAGGGTCTTTCATCATTGTTTTCACTGACCATTCAACCTTGAAGTATTTATTGACAAAGCAAGATGCAAAAGCAAGGTTGATTAGATGGATTCTCTTATTACAAGAGTTCAATCTCCAAATCAGAGATAAGAAAAGAGTGGAGAATGTGGTAGCTGACCACCTTTCAAGGTTGGCTATAGCGCATAATTCCTATGTTTTACCTATTAATGATGACTTTCCAGAGGAATCACTTATGTTGCTAGAAAATACTCCTTGGTATGCTCATATTGCTAACTATCTATCCAAGTGAGTGGAAAACACAAGATAGGAAGCACTTTTTTGCAAAGATTCATGCCTACTATTGGGAAGAACCTTTCCTTTTCAAGTATTGTGCAGATCAAATAATAAGGAAGTGTGTCCCTGAAGAAGAGCAACAAGGAATCCTTAGTCATTGCCATGAGAGTGCATGTGGAGGTCACTTTGCCTCTTAGAAAATAGCCATGAAGGTGTTGCAATCAGGTTTTAGTTGGTCATCACTCTTCAAAGATGCCCACACCATGTGTAGGACCTGTGATAGATGCCAAAGACTTGGGAAGCTAACATGAAGAAATAAAATGCCTATAAAACCCATTCTAATAGTTGATCTCTTTGATGTTTGGGGCATTGACTTCATGGGACCTTTCCCAATGTCTTTTGGTAACTCTTACATTTTGGTGGTGGTAGACTATGTTTCTAAATGGGTTGAGGCAATCCCATGTAAACACAATGATCACAGGGTGGTTCTCAAGTTTCTTAAAGAGAACATCTTCTCAAGATTTGGGGTGCTCAAGGCCATAATCAGTGATGGGGGTACTGATTACTACTCAAAAAGTGCTATTTCATAGCTTGTAATTAACTCTTTTAAACACTTTTGAGTAGTAGTTATTACCATTTAACTCAATTGGCATGTTAAGGACCCTTGCAATCAATTCTAATCAATTTGTGTTAAGTTTTGGTGTTTTGATAGCTTTTTTATCACCAAAGCAATATGAGATTGAGGAGAGTTATTTGGAATCCATGGCAAAGCAATGGAAAGCTCAAAAACATGAAGAACCAAAGCTTTGAAGTCCTTTGCCATAAGCAAATCCGGAATGCAAGGAGGAGAAGCAAAGAGAAATCTGCCATGAAGCATTCTTAATGATAGTCATGTCAGCCACTTTTGGAGCACTTTCTGAAGTCCAATTTATGCATGCTATATGTCGTTTCGAATCTCAGGAAGTCAACAATCCAATACTTCAAACGGTGCACAATTTGGAGTTGAAATGAAGGAGTTACAGCCATTGCAAGTTGATCACTCCAAGCTGAAGGAAGAATTTTGCACAGTGCTGCGAAATCACCCTTTTGTTGCGAGATGATTTCGCAGCCTTTTTGTACAGTGCTATGTTTCCCCCCTGAAGTTTCCCATCACGATGGAAGCTGAATACCACAAGATGAAATATCACTTCACAGCGTTACGAAATTAGCCGGTTGCTGCGAAGTGATTTCGCAGTCCTTCTTGTGCCTCTACGAAATCTCGCAGACCTCGTTTTCACCTGCGAAATGGTCCTTAGTGCTTCCCGATATTTGTGCACCGACTCTTTTAGATCTTTTCTTCAGATATTTTTGTATAAATTTCCATTCTTCTCCTTGTAAGCCACCAATTATAGGATTCCTTAGTTATTAAGTTGGGAAAAGGGGTGAATAACCTCAGATATTTTGTTTTGTAATTTTCTTTATATATAGCTCTCGGGAGCTTGTTCTCAAAGAATCATGTAATATAAAAGGATGTAATCCAACGGGAAGAAGAGATATATTTTACAGAGCACTTGCTATATTTTTCCTTCATATACATATATATTTTTGTTTTCTCGTTCTTTTTCCTTCTAGCCAATCAAACTTTGAGGATTTTTCTTCAGAGGATGAGAGGCTAGGCTTTTTGTCTCTTGGAGTGAGGAAATCCGGGTAAGTTTCCACATGCATAATTTGGAAGTTTTGTTGTTTTAGTTTTTAATGAAGAGAAAGTGTGACCCATTAATGGTTTTTATCTTTTTAGTTAACTTAAAACGCCTTTAAATCACCTGGGCCAACACTTGGTAAGGCAAGTGATCTCCGTCCATGGAGATTCACTAGTTTATCTCTTGCGAGCCTTTGGGAGGTGACTTGAAGGTAGGATTTTCTAGAATTGCCAACACTTGGTAAGCTTTTGGACTCCAAGGAGACATCCATTAGTTATCTCTTGCGAGCTTTTGACGGGTAATCCAAGGTTAAAGATCACCTTGAATGGCAAGTGCTAGGTGAGAGGTATGAGCCATTGCAAGGTGCATCAGTGAGAGGGATTTAGTGTTTTAACCCATTAATGGGAAGCATCTGTACAACACCGGTTAGAGAATTAACTATATGTTAATTCTCTAATGCAAGGAAAAGAAACAAGTGACCGGAACTCCCTTTTTGTATGAGGAACCTGAGCCTAGTGATCTGAACTCCAAGAAACACTTTTCTTTGTAAGTAAAATCAGTTACTATTTTTGGTTAGCTTAAAACCAACCTTTTCAACCAAAGATTATGTTTTCTTTTAAAGCTAACCTTGAAATGAAAAGGCACCAATTCAGCTTTGAATTAATATCATTTGCAAAGTGAAAACCCATCCCAGTGAACGATCCTAGAGCCACTATGCTATAGTAGCTTTGTCTTTGCTACCCTAGTATATGGTGTAATAGGTTATAAATTTTGTTGATTACTCCCTCAATCAAGGAGCACCAGCTGGACACGAATCAGCTGAGACACCAAGTGGGCACGAATCAGGTACTCATTTTTGCAATAGGCCTTTTGAAACCCTTTTAGCCTAGTATGGGGTGAAGCATAAGGTAGCTACACCTTATGACCCTCAGACATCCGAACAAGTTGAGTTATCAAACAGGGAAATCAAGAATATATTGATGAAGGTGGTGAACATGAGCATAAGAGATTGGTCTATTAAGCTTCATGATTCACTATGGGCATATAGAACAGCTTACAAGACTATTCTTGGCATGTCTCCTTATCGCCTAGTCTATGGCAAAGCATCCCATCTCCCTGTGGAAGTTGAATATAAGGCTTGGTGGGCAATCAAGAAGGTAAACATGGACTTGGTCAGAGCCGAGGCAAAGAGGTGCTTAGACCTTAATGAGATGGAGGAATTAAGAAATGATGCCTACATCAATTCCAAAGTTGCAAAACAGAGGATGAAAAGGTGGCATGATTAGCTAATCTCCCACAAAGAATTCCGGAAGGGACAAAGAGTCTTACTCTATGACTTTAGGCTCCATATCTTTCCTGGGAAGCTGAAGTCAAGGTGGATATGCCCTTTCATTATTCACCAAGTGCATCTCAATGGAGTGGTGGAATTACTGAATTCCAACAGCACAGACACTTTTAAAGTCAATGGCCATAGTCTCAAACCATTCATGGAACCATTCAATCAAGATAAGGAGGAAGTCAACCTCCTTGAGCCACAAAAATCCTGATAAAAAAGGGGTTAGATGCACTTAGTCTTGCCAAAGTCCATATTTTTGTTTAATTTTGCTAATTTAAAAGCTTTATTAATTGTTTTAATTTTGATTTTAGTTTTGATTTATGTTATTTTGATATAACTTAGATTCTTTGAATGATTAAAATTAGGAGGAATTTCAAAAAGAAGTGAAGGGTAGCCATAGGGAACCAAAGGAGCTCAAAAGCAAAGAAATTCACTGGTCTGCAAGAATTTTACAGCCAAAAGAGCTCCCTTACGAAACCATTTCGCAGCCCAAAGGACCATGTTGTGAAATTGAGGTCTTGTTGCGAAACAAGCCCTCCTCTTCGAAATCATTTTGCAGCCACAAGCCCACCCTCTACAAGAATTTTCGTAGCTGCGAAACACCTCCCTGGCACACGTGTGCCATTTCGTAGCCCAAAAGCCAATTTCGCAGTTGCAAAATGGCCTACGAAACCTTCCAAAGACAAATTTCGCAGCCTAAGCACCCCCCTGCGAAACCACTCCTAGGCACACGTGTGCCATTTCGCAGCCCTGCAACCCCATTTCGCAGCCTTGCAACCCCATTTCGCAGCTGTGAAACCCCATGCGAAATCACCCCTTGGCTGCGAAATCACCATTTTGCTGCAAAATGGGCCTCCTCTTGCGAAAATCCCAACCATCACTTAAATCCCAAATTAAACCTCTAAATTGTTATGTTTCATTTCGCACCGGTAATTTGACCTACGAAAATCCCCCTCAAGTGCGAAATTGAGCCAATTTAAAGCGCCATCTCCAAGGGAATTCCAGAGGACCTCCATCTGAAGCAAAGCCCCCTGCGCACATTCGACCACCCTTTCTCAAGTTTCTTCATGTCAACCATAGCTAAAACAAGATGAGCCAAGACCCCATCTCCATCTGCCCGCAACAAAGCACCGAGAGTCTCACCTGTGCAAGACTCCATGACTGAGCCTTCACAGCCACCTGCCATCCCACCTTTAGTGGATGGAGCGCCGTCGAGTCCTCCTCTGAGATGACATGAGACCAAGAGACCACCCACTACACCAGGGGCAAGCTCCTCGCGTCCCAAAAAGTCAGCTAGTCGCCCTCCTGCGAAGAAAGCCAAAGTATCAGCTCCAGTAGAACCATCATAGCCTCCATCAGAGCCTCATCCACCTACTATAGAGTCTCAGATTCCGTCTGAGATGACTCCTGAGGTGATTATCAGGCAGCCTATGGTTACTCAACCACCCATAGAGGGCAATTTGGATTGTCGGGCTATGCCATTCCACTCTGAGCTTTGTTTTAACAGAGAGACCTTCAGGCTTCAGCCAGAGCTCAGAGATTCATTCCATTTACTTCAGAGGTACCATTTGGAGCACCTGATGACTCCAAGGGATTTCTTCTATCCCCGAGTAGCATTAGACTTTTATCAGTCTATGACTACGCATCGCGTCCAGGATCCTACTGTCATCCACTTCAGTATTGATGGACGTCATGGTATCTTGGGAGCCAGACACATAGCAGAGGCCCTTCACATTCCTTATGAGCCAGCGCGTCTAGTGGATTATAGAGTGTGGGTTCATCATTCTTAGAGTGATATGGTTCATATACTATCCACACGCTCATATCTTTAGAGGAAGGAGCTCTCACCCAGCATGTTCCTTCTCGATGCACTTCTACATCACAACATCTATCCACTTCAGCATCACAACATCTATCCACTTCAGCATATGGTGCAGAGGAAGGAAACTTTACTAGAGGCCTTGTTTCGGATATCAGAGGGATTTTTCTTTGGCCCTTATCATCTCATCATGACCGCTCTTCTTTATTTTGAAGAGAAGGTCCACAGGAAGAAGCTTCTGAGAGCGGATGCCATTCCACTACTATTCCCGAGGTTGCTCTGTCAGATATTAGAGTACTTGGGGTATCCTTCTGAGCCTCAGCTTGAGTGTAGACGCATTTGCCGAGAGATATTCACTCTCGACAAATGGACTAGTATGACAGCTTATGATGCATAGCCAGGAGCCCTAACTGGACCTAAGCAGCTAGAGATAGCACAACCAGAGGACCCTCAGCAGGCACAGCAAGTTGAGATACCTATAGACATCAGAGCACCTGTCCCTACAGTGCCTTCTACAAGACCTATGCCTGAGGTTGCATCTTCTGCTCCTCCTGCCACTCCTGGGACTCCCCCTGTTGTACCACCATATGAGCCTCATCCATCTGAGTCTAGTGTTGCCATATCTATTTCAGAGTTCAGAGTCCTATGTCATATACTCTGCAGACATTGACCGCTACTTAGAGCGTCCTTGCCTAGCAGATGGCGGCCATATGTGCACATCAGGATCATCTTATCGCCACCCAAACCCAGCATATTGCCATCCTTAGGTAGATACAGCAACATTTGGGTATTTTATTACCACCTGAGCATGATATGCCTGGCCCATCAGAGCCTATAGATCCATCCCAAGACCCTCCTTTAGCAGAGCAGACTATGCCCCCTGAGGAGACGACTATAGGACATATAGAGGCATCCATCCCGAGCACTCAGACTTCTACAGCCGAGCCATCGTCTCCATATGATCCTTCCACCACCATTTGATCATTTATCTATTTTCTTTTCTATATTTCTTTACTTTAGTAGAACTCGTAATCCCATGTTTTTTATGTTTTATATATTGGGATTAGATGTATTACTTGTTTTTGCTCCATAGTGTACTTTCTTAAAGTAATACATATCCATCAATTTTTCAGTATACTTGGCATAATCTTATTTTATTTCCTTTACTCATAATTTTTGTTGTTTTTGAAACATGTGGTTTCTCCTATTCTACTCAAACTCCATGTTGCTCAGGAGGTACCACTTCCTCCCTGTATTTTCAATCGCTCTTGCCACATTGAGGGCAATGTTCAGCTTGGTTGGGAGGAGAGTTGAGGAAGGAAGTTTTTCTATTAATGCTAAGTTATTTTGATAATTTAGTTGATTTTTGCTTAATTTTAAAATTTTTTAAGTTTTTATTATACTCTCTATGGTTATTAAGGAAAAATTCTCAAAATGAAAAGAGAGAAATTGAATTTTTGTCTTTTTACTTGACTTAGAATTTGTATTATGCTTACTAGAGTTGATGAATTATTGAAACTTCTATTGAATTCAACCTTATGTCTTCCACTTTAAGCTATTCACACACTGTGTACACTAGGTTCCGATTATAAGATGAAAAACTATTTCCCCCTTGACTTAGGAAAATTCAAACTTGGTACATTTGACCTTATTTTAATAGTGTTGGGACACCTTATAAAAGGCTAATGAGCCTTTGAAAAAAAAAAGAAAAAATGTTTTACTTGCCTTGAAACCCGAGCAAGGTTTAAAGGTTATATGGTGAAAATCTTTAAAACCTGGTGCCCTAAGCCTTCATTGGTTGGGAGTCACCGACCTCAATGCTCATTACAAGGGTGAATAGGTGGAGTTTAACATACTGTAGGTGCTTGGGTATTAAAATTCATTCTCAAAAGTCCAGGGTAAAATTCGAGGAGTTAGTGGTTGAAAGATCCATAAAGCTTGATGCCCTAAACCTCAATTGGTTGGGAGTCATCGATGGACCCCCGTTACATGGACAATTTAGTAAAGAATACCTTTAAGCCTTGTACTCGTACAATGAAAAAATTGTGAACCATGAGGTGCGTTCTTAGCCTATTGAATTTTGTCAGTTTGCTAAGTGTTGAAAAAGAACTAGGTTGGGGGGAGAGATTAGTTCAACATACTATATTCGGAAACTAATAAGTAACACTTATATTTTTGTGGAAGAGTAAGGATTGACCCTTTGGGAGTGAAAATTCTTTTAAAGCTTAAATTTGCATAATGCCTTCTCTTTATGAATTGTGATTAGGCAAGTTATTTGATAACTCTTGTTGAAGTTTGGATTTTATATTTTTAATGTTCCATGTGAGAGTTTGGCCATCATGCCACTTGACATTTTTTGAAGTAATCAGCATGATTGTGTAAATTATATTATTGTTTATTTTTCTTTTTCTCTCCTTTATTGCTAAGGGATTAGCAATATGTCGGTTGGGGGGAGTGATTACTACTCAAAAAGTGTTATTTTATAGCTTGAAAACAACTCTTTTAAACACTTTTGAGTAGTAGTTATTACCTTTTAACTCAATTGGCATGTTAAGGACCCTTGCAATCATTTCTAATCAAATTGTGTTAAGTTTTGGTGTTTTTGATAGCTTTTTTATCACCAAAGCAATCTAAGATGAGGGAGAGTTCTATAGAATCCATGGCAAAGAAAATGGAAGCTCATTTACAAGAAGAATCTAAGCTTTGGAGCTTTGTAGTCCTTTGCCAAAAGCAAATCATGAATGCAAGGAGGAGAAGCAAAGAGAGAAATCTAACACAAAGAAATTCAAGAGAATAGCAAAGGTTGAACACATTTTGAGCACTTCCTGGAGTCCATTTTAAGCATACTATATGTCGTTTCGAAGCTTGGGAAGTCAGGAGTCCAATGCTTTAAAAGGTGCATGAATCGGAGCTGAAATGAAGAAGTTATAGCCATTGTAAGCAAATTGCACCAAGTTGAAAGGCAATTTCGCAGCTGCGAAATCACAAAGTGCTAGCTGCGAAATCAGCCTTTTTGTGCGAAATGGAGACTTTCAGCTTGCGAAATTTCGCAGCCCATGTTGCATGCCTGTGAAATCTACCTGAGTGCTTCCAGACTATTTTAGATTTTTTCTTCAAATATTTATTATTTAAATCCCCATTTTCTCCTTGTAATCCCCCAATCATAGGATTCCTTAGTTAGGAAGTAAGAAGAAAAGGTGAATAACCTCATATATATATATATATATATTGTAATTTTCTTTACACAAGGGATCTCGGGAGCTTGTTCTCAGAGACCAATTTTTTGTATAGTTTTGAAGGAAGTAATACAGAGAGCTTTGCTCTACCTTACCTACTCATTTTGATTGTATTTTTCTCACTAGCCAAACAAGCTCTGAGGATGTTTCCTCAGAGAATGAGTGGCTAGGCTTTTTGCCTCTTGGAGTTAAGGAAGCTGGGTAAGGTGCTGAATGCTAAAATTGGAAGTTTTGTTGTTTCAGCTTTTAATGAAGAGAAAGTGTGACCCGTTAATGGTTTCTATGTTTTTAGTTAACTTAAAATGCCTTAAAATCACCTAGGCCAACACTTGGTAAGGCAAGTGGTCTCCGTCCATTGAGATACACTAGTTTATCTCTTGCGAGCCTTTGAGAGGTGGTTTAAAGGTAGGATTTTCTAGAATAGCCAACACTTGGAAAGCTTCTGGACTCTAAAGAGACATCCATTAGTTATCTCTTGTGAGCTTTTGAAGGGAAATCCAAGGTTAAGGATCACCTTGAATGGCAAATTCTAGGTGAGAGGCACGAGCCATTGCAAGATGAATCAGTGAGAACAAATTAGTGTTTGAATCCATAAAAGGGAAGCATTTGTACCACACCGGTTCGAGAAATAACTATATGTTAAATCTCCAATGCGAGGAAAAGATTTAAGTGACCGGAACTCTATTTTTGTATTAGGAGTCTGACCCTAGTGATCCAAAAACTCCAAAAACGCTTTTCTTTGTAATTAAAATCAGTTACTATTTTTGGTTAACTTAAAACCAATCTCTTTTCAACCAAAGTTTATGTTTTCTTTTAAAGCTAACCTTGAAATGAAAAAGCACCAATTCAACTTTGAATTAATATCAGTTGTAAATTGAAAACCCTTCCCAGTGAACGATCCTAGAGCTACTATGCTATGCTAGCTGAGGCTATCTTAGTACATTGTGATATAGGTTATAAATTTTGTTGATTACTGCACCAATTGGGAATGAATCAATTGAAATTCAATCACTTTAAGAAGTTTAACACCTATTCACCAAAAAATAGATAATGGGGAAATAGTAAATACAAAAAAATTAGATAAATTCAATTACTCCTGAAAAATGATGATTGACCGTGCCATATGGGATTTGAAATCTTTAACCAAACTCGATATCATTTTTAAGCATCAATGAATGAAATAATAATAATAATAATCAAGTGGCTTAGGTCATAAATTTTATTTCAAAATTGTTTAAGATATAAATCACTTAAAATTGAATTTTTAAGTTTATAAATTTTAAATTCCTCCCTTACTCATTGTTTGAATTGAATTCTTTTACCTATTTTACCTTGTGAGAAATAAACTCTTTTAACTCTATTAGTTCTTTCATAAGTTTTATCCTTACAATATGAATTACATTATTTCTCTTAATATTTTATAAATCATTTATGTTATATTTCAAAACCAAATTAGTTGTCATTTCTTCTACTTCTTTCCTAGACAAATGCATGATTTGTGGTCGATATTTATCATTTTTATTAAAGGTGTTTGCACTCATTTTTAAGTGAGACCCATCACCTAGGAAAAATATAGACATCAATTGTTTATGTATTGTCTATTCTAGGCCCAACAGGCTCTCAAGGTTTTAAAATGCATCTCTAAGGTTAAGAGGAGCCTAATATATATATATTGTCATGAACTTTTTTTCCTATCTGATGTGGGATGTCATAAAAGGTGTTCAACAAGATTAATACATTTGTGAAGCTCAGAAGAATCACAAAAATCAAAGGAAAATGTTTTGAGAATTACAGCATAAAAGATGTAGAACCCACGTAGACATGCATTTTCCTTATCAAACAGTTGTCTTGACAAGCCATTCTGAAGCCCACTTGGCTTGCCATCACTAGTGATGGACCTACATCATTCAAATTCTCAATGCTCTTTGAAGGTGATATGCGCTTGAAGTCAAAAGAGATTTGAATTTTTGTTAGATAGTTCATCTTTGCTATTTGGAAACATTTTTTTTTTTTTAATATAACGTTTACCCTCCTAGACTGTAAAATCCTCTTTAGCTTTGCAATTAGAGTCAATACATCTCGTATTCAATTCAATCCTCATATTTTCCGACCTCCTAAATTCTAAAAACTGCCTCGGTTTTCCAGTTTTGTAAAAAATTACATCATGGGGACCCAACAGGATGGGATTCGATTTAATGTTAAAGAGAAAATTTTGGAAAAATATGGAAAACCCTCAATAGTAGTGGCCATAGCTCAAGACCAAGATGGGAATTTACAATCTAATAATACAGATGAATGCTTCATAGACTGCTCTACAAAACTAGAGTTTGGCGAAATGCCTGTCCTTTGTTGAAAGATGTGAAGGTCCTCACATTCTTGAGCAGGAAGAACCTAGGCCGAAAGTAATCAGCAAAGGATAAGAACGCCAAGATCATTTCACACTGAAACACTTTTCTCCTGCTACTCTGGTTAAATAGATTCATCCTAGAGAAACCTTGTGAAGATAGTAGCCTTGTTTTAGTTATAAAAAGAACAAATATGATAATTACTTTTGTACAGACAATGATATTTAACTAGTAATTTTTACATGTTCGTAGCATGTAAAAAGAAGTAGACTTAAACGTTTAAGAACATTTAGGTGGTGTTTGTTTTTTTACTTAATTCAAAATAGAACCTTAATGCTTAATAGTGTTAAATATTAGGTAGTTTGTTTTTGTAGTATTTTATTTCTATTAAGTATTAAAAAGTAAGGAAAAATCAATATGTTATTTTTTCTACTTAGAAAAAGCTAAATATTTTGGCTTTTTCTATTCAGTAAAAAGTTTATAATAAGTCATAAAAAAGTAGAAAAACAAACAACCTAAATTATGAAAGCAAATTGCTTTCAGCAAAAAGCCAAAAAAACAAACACCCTCTTAGATACTTCCTTAAGCAAATATACTATTCAAAGTTATACAATTATAGTCAAAATAACTTAAGCAAAGAACATTTACAAAGCTCTATTAGATTTAAGTTAAATAAAGTTATAGTCAAAATTTATATTAAAAGATAAATGTTACATAAGAGTAATTGACATTGTAGTAGAACTCAAAAAAATAAAAATAAAAAAAGCCTTTAAGTAGAAGTTATATGAAAACTTTATTTATTTTAAGCATGCATTAAAATAATGATTTGTCTTGAATTAATTAAGAAACTAAAAAAAAATTATTTATAATATTTTATTATTATTAAAAAAGATGTCTTACTTATCAATTAAAATTACATATTTAGATATGAATATAGAATTCCCTCTCCAATTGCAAGTTTTTTTTGTCAAGACTTTTGTTGTCCTTGATAGGGTGGAAAAGTCGTTGCACTCCTAATTCACATAAAAAATTGTGTGAAAAGTCATTGCATTCCTAATTTTTATCAACAATAAATGAAGTTGAACTTCATTTACTAAATCTTAGTATTAACATAAAAAGTAACAATGGAATCCATTGCATCAAGGCTTGAGGAATAGCAATAATAATTTTGGGAACCTAAATTAATTTTCTTTTGCCCTAAGGTAAAATTTGTATTGAAACTCCATCTACTTTAAAGCACAGCACAAATAAAGTTGTTAACCTGACATGCTTTTATGTAAAAATAAACTTCATCTACTACAAATAATTTCTTTTACTTCTTTGCAAGAGTCAAGAACTTGGAGAGACTTGCTTTACAATATTAAACAAAGATGCATCTATTTAAGAGTGCTTTATGCTTTTTAGACTAAGGTTATGTTTGGTTCTTAGAAAGTACAAAGGAAAGAAAAAAATGTCAAAGAAAATGTTTTTCTCATGTTTGGTTTTATAATGAAAAATATCAAGAAGAATCAAATATAGTTACAATTAGTTAGAAAATTTTCAACTTATTTAATTTTTATATCGAAAAGTTAAAATAAGTTAAATGAGTTTGAAATAAAAAAATAAAAATAGTTTATTGACTTTAAATCTAATTTTTATTTTCGTCATTTTTTCTTTCTTTCTATTTTTTCTTTATATCTATTTTCACTTACATTTTTCCTCAATTTTTTTAGGAACCAAACATAGCTTAAGCATCATAAAAAATAAAAAATAAAAAACATGTTCAAAATGTAAATTTTATTATTTCTTATTTTTTAAAAATAATATTGTATTATTTCAAGTTAATTAAAAGGGAAACTTTGACCATGGGACATAATGCCAATATATTTTTCCTATTAGTAGATTTAACAATAAAAAAGATGAGTTTTTTTTTTTCAAACACATATATAAGAGAATTTATGTTATGTTCTTACAAGTATGAAGGAAATAAAAATAATAAAAGTTTCATAACTAAATAGATTACCCAATTCAATTTACAAAACTTATTTTTGAATATTTCTAATTTAGTTTACAAATCTTAAATAAATAAATAGAAAATAACTAAACATTGAAGACAAGAAAATTGGTCCATTCAATTACCATTGGAAATGATAATTGGTGGTGTTTAATAGGTTTTGAAGTCTTAGTTAAACTTGATGAACATTTTAACTACCAATAAAAATAAATAAACTAGTACATTGACTAAAAGCACGTTTGGAAATGCTCCAAGTAAGGCCACAAATGGTTTTTGATCCTTAAAAAGTATGTCTTGGTAAAATAAAATAAAATAAAAAGTAGTTTAAAAATTAGAAAATTACTTAAGAGTGTTTCATGAATAAATACTTGATAAGTGTTCCTTTTAAAAGGCATTATAAAAGAAAACATGAAAAATACTAGAGTTTCAATTTAATTTTTTATCTTTAGAAAGTTTTACTAATTAACAGGTCCTCCTCAAATTATATGTGGATATTAATTGGTTGGATGGCATTTTCGAAGTAGGTTACATTCATATCATAAGAGTGACTTATTTTAGTGGGATATATAGTTATAAGATGAATCTCACCTAACTATCTCTTTGTCTATAAGACAAAGCTTATTGCCTTGTATAATGGGGTTAATAAATGCATATGAGCGGACCCTTTTTACTTAGAAATGTGTTCCTAGACTAGAGTGCATTTCGAATTTAAGTGCAACTTTTTGGAGATGAAAGCAACGTAACAATTTAAAATAAAGATAAAGTCCTTGATATTAGAATTGTGATATCTTAAATGTAGTTAAATATGAAGTAAAATGAAATATTATTCCTCCCAAATTGCTAAATTAATATTTTATAATATTTTATATTAAAATGATTTCCTAATTGTGAGTAAATTTTACATGTATTAATGTTTGAAAAAATTTACTTACTAGTTTTATGATGTTTAATTGGATATAAATATCGCAAAGTTTTTTATTTCTATCAACAATTCTTATCAAGCAATCATTCAGGGGAGACAACTCACATAATTGGGGCTAAGGAGTAGTCATCACCATGTGATGGCAACTAAAGCCTATTTGGCAATTGTTTTTTAGATCGGAAACATATTTGGCAACTAGAAAACTGTTTTTTGATTAGAAAATATAGTATTTTCAAATAACATATTTTAGTTGTTTCAAGTTGTTTTCACTTGTTTTTTTTTATGGTTTTAAAAAATAATTATACAAACATGTAGAATGATTAAAAATAAAGTATGTGATATAAAAATTATTTTTAAAATGAATTTAAAAATATTAAAACCATGTTAAAAACAATCCAGGTTCTCAAACAAACTTTTGTTTTACAAAAAATCAAATAATAGTTTTCAAAAACCGCTCTAAAAAATTATTTTTCAATTTTTTTTATAAAAATAGTTGTCAACTTTTTTCCTTAAGTATATATATGTATATGAAAAAATTTTCTATTTAAAATCTATGATACTACAAATCATATTCTTATCTTATTTATTAAATTGATAAAAATTAAAACTAAAATAAACTTTTGAAAATGTGTAAATTTTTGTAAAATTCAATTTTATTTCAATATATATATATATATATGTATGTATGTATGTATATCAATTTTTTAAAAGTTTTCTATAAAAATCTAAATCTCTATTAGTATTTTAGACTAGGTTGACATTTTTATTCCATTTTATGCAATGATTCTACTATTATATACTTCCTTGGTTCTTAAAGATCTTAATCAAATTCAAGTTATTCAAATGTCAATTTTAGATAAGGCAAAATTAATTTAGGAGAATCATAGATGCATGCATTGAGAGGTTGAAGAAGAAAATATTTAATTAATTCACACCTAAGAATTAGTTTTTAACAAAAAAAAAAAAAAAAACCAATAGGGTAGAGAGATTTTAAGTGAGTTAACAATTTTCTTTATCAAATCATTGTCTTAATCCTAATCCTGATTATTTCCCTTCTCTTTTCTTTCCTTCCCTTTCATTCCCTTCTACTCTCCTATCATATCTAAGTATTTAAATTAATGCCTTAAATCAGTTTATCAAACCCATCTTCAAGATCATCTCGAAAACTTTTAAACCACTTCATGGATCCAAACATCCATTATTCATAAGTGGTTGATTAGAGTAAAGATGATAGTACCTTTTATATGTAATTTAAACACTCACTCTAGACTTGTACATCTAAGTAGCTATCAGGAAAAAAAAATAATGCACAAAAATTGGGATAAGGAAGTAAAACAAACTCATCAATGCTTATAGGTTGTACATGAATAGATTGACGAGGACACAACTACCATCACAGATAATAGATGAAAAACAATTAATATTGCCATAATGAGCCTTAAAGATTAGGTCCTTTTGTTTAATTAATCATCTGTTCTAAGTTGGGGAATGGGCTATACATGGGTCCATGAATTAAATTATTATAGAAAATGTCTTAGAAGAAAATGCTACTTGGCTTACTATTTATAAATTTGTTTTCAATTAATTCCTTTCTACTAAACAATTAAGTGTCCATTAGGTATAGTTCTTGTTTTCTATTTTTTTTTAAATAGAAATAACTTCTTATATAAAATACAAAAAATTCTTGAAGTCTTACACAAAAAAATATAGTGGTTTTTAAAAATTGAATATTAAAAAATTGAGGCATGAAAACATTTTTAGTACTTCAAATTTAAAAAAAATTTAAAGTAATTTTTAAAAGTATAAGGTAAGTTCATACTTTTTGTATAAGAGTTTCAACTTTTTATATAAAAATATCTATTTTTAGAAACAAAAAATAGAAAATATATTCAAACAAAATCTAAATACTTAAATATAAAATGTATCAAGTAACGACATTTAACATAAACTAATAATTAAAAATGATGATAACAACTTATGAGCAAAAAACCATACTTAGCAAAAAGATTTAAAACTAATTAATTTCAAATAAATTGTGAAACAAAGAGCCTAGTAATTCATGGGTAAATTTAACACATATTTACTGTAAAGCCTAAGTTTGTTCACATCGTATTAAATAATAAAATTACAATCAACTCAATAACTCCCGAATAAAAAAACCATCGAAATAATTAATTTGACCGTGCTTAACCCATTTTAAAGATTTTTCCCAACTTGAAGTCATCTTGAAAACCTTGTCCTATAGTTTCATATGCATGCATGACCTAGATAGGTGTTGTCTACTTTTGAATACCAAACACAACTTAAATAACTCCTCATGCTTGACCCATTTTAAAGTCTTTGCCAACTTCAAATCATCTTAAAAGACTTGTCTCATAGTTTTACATGCATTTATGGCTTTGATAGAATGCATGACTTTGATATGTTGTACCAACTCAACATACCAAAAACCACCAAAATAATTGCTCGTGTTTGACCCATTTTAAAGACTTTGCCCAACATGAAATCATCTTTAAAAACTTGTCCCATAGTTTTCACATACATTCATGACTTTGATAGGTAGTATCAACTTTCAAATAACAAAAATGACCAAAATAATTGCTCCTGCTTCACCCATTGTAAAGTCTTTTCCTGACTTGAAATCATCTTTAAAAAACTTGTCTCATGATTTTACATGTATTTTTTACTTTGATAGGCCATGTCAACTTTGTGCTTAACACATTTTAAAGTATTTGCCCAACTAGAAATCATCTTAAAAACTTGTCTCATAGTTCTCACATGCATTAATGAATTTCATAGGTAGTGTCGAATTCTAAAATAGAAAAATGACTCGACCCATTTTAAATTCTTTGCCAAGTTCAAATCATCTTCAAAGCCATGTGTCAGAGTTTTATATGCATTTGTGACTTTGATAGAATGCATGACTTTGATATGTGGTACCAACTCAAAATACTAAAAACCACCAAAATAATTTCTCGTGTTTGACCCATTTTAAAGACTTTGCCCAACATGAAATCATATTAGAAAACTTGTTCCATAGTTTTCACATACATTCATGACTTTGATAGGTTGTGTTGACTTTCAAATAACAAAAGCGACTAAAATAATTGCTCCTACTTCACCCATTTTAAAGTCTTTGCCTAACTTGAAATCATCTTTAAAAAACTTGTCTCATAGTTTCAAATGTATTTTTTACTTTCATAGGCCATGTCAACTTTGTGCTTAACCCATTTTAAAGTCTTTGCCCAACTTGAATCATCTTAAAAAACTTGTCCCATAGTTCTCACATGCATTCATGAATTTCATAGGTAGTGTTGATTTCTGAAATAGAAAAACCACTCGACCCATTTTAAAGTCTTTGCCTAACTTAAAATCATCTTTAAAAACTTGTTCCATAGTTTCACATGCATTCATGACTTTGATAGGTAGTGTTAGTTTTGTGCTTGACCAATTTTAAAGTCTTTCCCCAACTTGAAATCATCTTAAAAAACTTATCCCATAGTTTCCCATGCATTGATAACTTTGATAGGTAGTGTTAACTTCCTACTTGACCCATTTTAAAGTCTTTTCCAACTTCAAATCATCTTAAAAGCCTTATCTCATAGTTCTAAATGCATTTGTGACTTTGATAGAATGCATGACTTTGATATGTAGTACAAACTAAAAATACCAAAAACAACTGAAATAATTGCTTATGTTTGAGCCATTTTAAAGACTTTGCCCAACTTGATATCATCTTAAAATATTTTTCCCATAGTTTTCACATATATTCATGACTTTGATAGGTAGTGTCGACTTTCAAGTAACAAAAATGACCAAAATAATGGCTCCTACTTTACCCATTTTAAAGTCTTTGCCAAACTTGAAATCATCTTTAAAAAACTTGTTTCATAGTTTCACATGTATTTTTTACCTTGATAGGCCATGTCAACTTTGTGCTTAATCCATTTTAAAGTCTTTGTCAACCTTGAAATCATCTTAAAAAACTTGTTCCATAGTTCTCACATGTAGTCATGAATTTCATAGGTAATGTCAACTTCTGAAATAGAAAAATGACTAGACCCATTTTAAAGTCTTTACTTAACTACTTAACTTGAAATCATCTTAAAAAACTTGTTCTATGGTTTCACATGCATTCATGAATTTGATAGGTAGTGTTAACTTTGTGCTTGACACATTTTAAAGTCTTTGCCCAACTTGAAATCATCTTAAAAACTTATCCTATAGTTTCCCATGCATTCATAACTTTGATAGGTAGTGTTAACTTCCTACTTGACCCATTTTAAAGTCTTTGCCAACTTCAAATCATCTTAAAAGCCTCGTCTCATAGTTTTATATGCATTTATGATTTTTATAGAATGCATGACTTTGATATGTGGTACAAACTAAAAATACCAAAAACCACCAAAATAATTATACATGATTGACCCATTTTAAAGTCTTTACCCAACTTGAAATCATCTTAAAAAAACTCATCCCATAGTTTTCACATATATTCATGACTTTGATAGGCAATATCGAATAAGAATGACCAAAATAATTGCTTTTGCTTCACCCATTTTAAAGTCTTTGCCAATCTTGAAATCATCGTTAAAAAACTTGTCTCATAGTTTCCCATGTATTTTTTACTTTGATAGGCCATGTCAACTTCGTGCTTAACCCATTTTAAAGTCTTTTCCCAACTTGGAATCACCTTAAAAATCTTGTTTCATAGTTTCACATGCATTCATAACTTTGGTAGGTAGTGTCAACTTCTTACTTGACCCATTTTAAGTTCTTTGTCTAACTTGAAATCATCTTAAAAAGCTTATCCCATAGTTTCACATGCATTCATAACTTTGATAGGTAATGTTAACTTTTGACCCATTTTAAAGTCTTTGTCAACTTCAAATCATTTTAAAAGACTTATCTCATAGTTTTACATGCATTTATGACTTTGATAGAATGCATGACTTTGATATGTGGTACCAACTAAAAATACTAAAAGCCACCAAAATAATTGCGCATGATATACCCATTTTAAAGTCTTTGCCCAACTTGAAATCATCTTAAAAAACTTGTCCCATAGGTTTCACACACATATATGACTTTGATAGGTAGTGTTGATTTTCAAATAACAAGAAAAATAATTCCTCTTGCTTCACCCATTTTAAAGTCTTTGCCTAACTTGAAATCATCTTTAAAAAACTTGTTTCATAGTTTCATATCTATTTTTTACTTTGATAGGCCATGTCAACTTTGTGCTTAACCCATTTTAAAGTCTTTTCCCAACTTGACATCATCTTAAAAAACTTGTTCCTTAGTTCTCGCATGCATTCATTAATTTCATAGGTAGTGTTGACTTGTAAAATAGAAAAACAACTTGACCCATTTGAAAGTCTTTGCCTAGCTTCAAATCATCTTAAAAACTTGTCTCATAGTTTCACATGCATGCATTCATGACTTTGATAGGTAGTGTCAACGTTGTGCTTATCCCATTTTAAAGTCGTTAAAAAACTAATCCTATAGTTTTCCATGCATTCATAACTTTGATAGGTGGTGTTAACTTCCTGCTTGAACCATTTTAAAGTCTATGCCCAACTTGAAATCATCTTTAAAAAGTTGTTTTATAGTTTTCACATGCATCATGACTTTTCTAGGTAGTATTGACTTCCAAATAACAAAAATGGCCAAAATAATTACTCATGCTTAACCCATTTAAAGTCTTTATCTCACTTGAAATCATCTTGAAAAACTTGTCCCATAGTTTCACATGCATTTATGACTTTGATAGGTAGTGTCAAGTTCGAAATACTAAAAGCAACCAAAATAAGACTCATGCTTGACTCATTTAAAACTCTTTGTCCAACTTGAAGTCATCTTTGTTTGATTGTGAAGCCTTTATAAGTCTTATGGCACTATGCAAAGGCAGTTCAGGGGTCGAGCTCAACTTGTTAACAATTTTTTTTTTTTTGTTGAAAGATGACTTTTCCCTTATAGTTGTTATATTTAACCCTCTTATAATTTAGGATTTTGTGTGAAGGTTTAGAAGAGAAAGTGAGTATTTACTATTATAATCTTTTGACTTTATTTTGATTAGTCGATGATTGAGTGTTAGTGCAATCCTTGTTAGTTCACTTTGTATAAGTAGGGATCATATTGATCATCGAACCATACTAAAATCTTGTCTGTTTTTCTTTATTACTACTCATGTGTGTGGTTGAGTTAAGAATCTTAAAAAAACTTGACTCATAGTTTCGTATGCATTCATAACTTCAATAGGTAGTGTAATGATGTCACTTATCTCCTGGAAATTTCTTTTGGAAATTCTATTCTATCAATGACAAGAAACTTATCGAATTTCAGTCCAACTTCACCTTTACACAATGCAATCACCTAAAGCCCTCACTCCATAAAAAGCTCCAAATTTTTTTTATTATTACTTTATTTATTTTTTCTAGTTTTTATTAGCTATTTTAAATAATTATTCATAGTTCTTTTTTTTAATCAAATGATGACATAAAAAGAAAAGAAAAATGAAATAAAAGTCCAAACTTGTATGATTATCTAGATATGTGCTTGCATTGAGACATTGATTCAACTACTCATTGTAGTCATTAGAAATTATTATTTTAATTGTATTATTCTAAAAAGAGAATCTATTGATTTCATTTTGAAAACCTAAAAGTTTTAATTAGCCCTTTTGTCTTTCTCAACTCCATAAATTTATCTCATGCTATCTTTTTCACATAGTAGCAAAAGAATTGTAATTGAAATACACAAAGGAAACAAACTATATATCCTACATACAAGTCTAATAAGAAAAAACTTTAGAGCTGGATGCCCATTGACTTCCTCTCTAAAAATGATTCTACCTTTCTAATTGTCACACAAGAGTCTTCACTTGAAAATATTAAAATCAATTGGATTAACATAAGATCTAGTGAATAGTTGTGATACACAAGAGTTATGAAGAAAAAAAACGGATTTACAACTTGTCAAAAGTCATAATAGGATTTAAGGAATATATGACATTTAAAAATATGTAATCACAATTTTAAACATATCTATGGTCAACCTACTAGCTATACATAAGCCTTTACTACTTGTGATAGTACCACATCAACACCATCTTTAGGGTCTCATTATCTTGGATCACACTACCAAGGAACGAATTTTCTGGCCATTCGTCAAGGGCACAATGGAGCATAATTTATCGCTTTAGACCCTACCACATAGCCCAGTATCAAAACCCACAATCCATCCCTTACTACATAAGTGGTGTAATGTTTCAGATCAAAACAAAATGAAACACCTCATTGATATATGTGTTATGTATGATACTTGTTATATATAAATCTCTAAAACTTTAACAACTAATTTAAAATTTAACAAAGTATGTAATTACATTATTGTACACATATGCAAGGTATTAAATAATTTCTTGAAGAAGTAGTATTTATTTTTGCAAACTTAATATTAATCATATGTATTTTGACCAAATAGAAATTTCACATATATCTCATACTAATAATCAAATTGAACATGTATAATCTATACAAGAGATATTTATTTTAAGAAAATTTACTAAAACCATTTATATTTTAACTACTCAAAAAAAATATTTGTAATCAAAATAACAACAAAATTTGCAATATAATGACACCTGAAACTATGGATCCTCTCATAACAAATGAATATTTAAATTAACTTTTAGATTTGGAAATTTCATAAAAGATGGCTAAGATCCTATGGCCATAATTGTATTCTTTCGCATGAACAACACCTAATAGTCTTCTTTCACCCAGACAACACCTTAGACTGAAATGGATGAACTTGAAAATAAGAATTTAAGAAAATGGAGTCCAACTTGTGTAAAACTTGAACCAATGAGTCTATGAACGGTATATATAGTTGGAAAATTGATAACTAAGTGAACTGGTCACTGAAAGAGCATCAACTTAGTCTCAATCTCTATTAGTTCCAAATTTGCATAAAATAGCACATGCTAAAACACACTTATTTTCCCGATTTTTTGCCAAATAATCCAAGTACCAGAAATTATTAAACTATCCATGTTTACTCAATGACAAGTCTAAAAATTTATAAAAATAATTTAGAAGTCTATAACTAACTCAAATAGTACTATAGTCCATAACCTAAAACTTTCTTAGCACATAATGTTGAAAATCTACAAAAATTTACCAAATCTTTTCCTAAACTAGGCAAATTTGAATCAAGTTGAATTGGATTCTTTAGTTTCTTTTCAAATATACTAAAATTTATTAAAAATAACTAGAGGTAAAGATTCTTAATGAAAACATTCCAAAATTGAAACTATGTTTGAAAACATTATTAAGTGGACCCACAATCCATTGAACTAACATATGGAAAACTTACCTATTGATCTTGTTTAAACTTCCTATTACAACGTTTAAAAAAATAAAGAAAATAAATAAATAAATCCCTAGACGGGACTGAGGAACAAGCAATGTGGTTTTGTTAACCATGAATCAAGACTTCCATGCTCACATAAGCTCCATTTTGATCAAAGGTTGCTGAGAAAATTAGTAACAGTTAGAAGGAACACTCAGGTGAAGCATCGATAACCATAATTTCTGGGGATAAGATTAATGCATTTGTGAGGCTCAGAAGAATCATAAAAATCAGACGAAAATCTTTTGGGTATTACCACATAAAAGATGCACGAAAATCTTTTGGGTATTACCACATAAAAGATGCAGGACAACACATGCAGTTTTCTTATCAACCAATCATCTTGACAACCCACTTTGAAGCCCACTTGGGCTTGACATCACCATTGATGGACCTACATCATTCAAATTCTCAATGCTCTTTAAAGGCGATATGTGCTTCAAGTAAAAAAGGATTGGAATTTTTGTTAGATTGTTCACCTTTGCTATTTGGGAACGTATTTTTCTTTTCTTTTCTCTTCTTTAATTTTTGTAGAACGTTTACCCTCCTTGAATGTAAAATCCTCTGTTCTCTATTCAGATTTCAGCTTTGTAATTGGAATCAATAGATCTCATATTCAATTCAATCCAAGTGTTTTTCTGGCTTGTTAAATTCTAAGCCCTATCTGGGTTTTCCATTTTTGTGAAAAATTAAATCACCAGGTCCGGGACTCAACAGGATTGGGATTAGATTCAATGTCAGAGACAAATTTTTTTTTAATATAGTTGTAGTTTTATATTATAGTAGAAGTAAAAACAAGACATCATGCTTGCACCCACCCCATGGATGTCATAACAGTATGCCTTATCTACTGAAACTTCCTCAGACCTGAAAAATCTTCTTACTTTACCCAATATAAGCTTTTACAGTAAAAACAAGACATCATGCTTGCACCCACCCCATGGATGTCATAACAGTATGCCTTATCTGCTGAAACTTCCTCAGACCTGAAAAATCTTCTTACTTTACCCAATATAAGCTTTTACAGTAATAATCAATTGATAGGTAGTGTTACATAGTTTTCACATGCATTCATGACTTTGATAGGTAGTACCGACTTCATACTTGACCCATTTTAAAGTCTTTGCCCATCTTGAAATCATCTTAAAAAACTTATCCCATAGTTTTTACATACATTCATGACTTTGATAGGTAGTGTCAACTTTTGAATAACAAAAACTACCAAAATAATTGCTTGTGCTTGACCCATTTTAAAGTCTTTGCCTAACTTCAAATCACCTTAAAAAACTTGTCCTATATTTTCACATGCATTCATGACTTTGATAGGTAACGCCAACTTCTAAACCAAAATGACCAAAATAACACTCGTGCTTATGCCATTTTAAAGTCTTTTCCCAACTTGTAGTCATTTTTGTTGGATTGTGAAATCTAAATCAATCTTGTCAAGCTACACAAGGGATGTTGAGGGTCAAGCTCAACTTGTTAAGAATTTTTTTTTTTTTTTTATTGAACGGTGATTTTGCCCTATTGCTATTGTATTTAATCTTCTTGTAATTCAGGGTTCCATGTGAAAGTTGAGAGAAGGAGAGGCTTCCCCATTGTAACCCTTCTATCTTCTTTTGATCAATAGATTCTTGAGTGTTGGTGCCCTCTACGCACGTAGGGATTGCATTGATTTTTGAATACCACCCTTATGTGAGGTTGCACTAAGAATCTTCATAGTTTCACATGCATTCATGACTTCAATAGGTAGTGAAATGATGTCATGACTTATCTCCTTGAATTTTCTTTTGAGAGAAATATTCTAGAGGTGACTAGAAACTTATCAAATTTCAGTCCAACCTCACCTTTAGACAAGTCAGGCAATCCCCTAAAGCCCTCACTCCATAAAAAGCTCCCATTTTTTATTCTTGTTACTTTTTTTTCTAGTTTTTATTAGTTATTTTAAATAATTATTGATAGTTTTTTATTTTAATTAAGTGATGAACTAAAAAGAAAAGATAAGTGAAAAAAAAAGAAGCCCAAACTTGTATAATTATCTAGATTTTTTTTTTTTGGCATTAAGACATTGATTCAACTACATGTACCCATTATAGTCATTAGGATTAATTATTTTAATTTTATTACTCTATAAAGAAAATCTATTGATGTTATTTTGAAAACTTAAAAAGTTTTAATAAGTCTTTTTATCTTTCTCAACTTCATGGTTTTTATCTCATTCTATCTTTTTCACATAGTAGAAAAAGAAAAAGAATTGTAACTCAAATACACAAAGGAAACAAACTATATGTCCTATAAGTCTAATTAGTATATAAGAAAGAACTCTCTAATTAATATATAAGAAAGAGCTTTAGAGCTAGATACACATTAACTTGTTGCTCTCTGAAGTTGATTCTACCTTCTCAATTGGCACACGAGTCTTCACTTGAAAACATTAAAATTAATTGAAATAACATAAGATATAGTGAAAAGTTGTGATACACAAGTGTTATCATGGTCAAAATAAATTTAGAATATATTAATATTTATAATAGGATATAAGAAATATATGAGATTTAAAAATATGTAATCATGATTCTAGACATATCTATGGTCAATCTATTAGCTATACATAAGCCCACTACTTGTGGCAACACCACATCGACATGATCTTTAAGATCTCACTATCCTATTTCACAACTCATTTTTTGGTCATCCATCTAAGGACATAGTAGAGCATAATTTACCATTTCAGACTCTACTACCTAACTTGATATCCAAACCCACAACACCAATTTATGGTCCCCTCCCTTACTACATAAGTGGTGTGGAGTTGTCAAAACTAAATGAAACACCCATTGATATACGTGCTATGTATCATACTCATTATATATAAATCTCTAAAATTTTAACAATTAATTTAAAATATAACAAAGTTAGTTGGTGTTAACATCGAACCACCTCCTTATCATCTATAATTAATCAAATTGGAAAGAATTGTGTACATGAGCTCAATTATATTCCAAACTTATTTTGTTTTATTTTATTTTATTGAAATGTTCTTAATTTTTTAATTAAAATTTAGACATGCAATTACCTATGAAATAATTAAAAAGTTTCCTTTTCACTCTTTGCCCTTTTAAATATAACCTATTTAAAATTAACAATTAAAATTCTTTTTAAGAAGTGAGGACCAAAAATCCCTTAACAAAGGCCCACACTAACAACCTAGTTGATACAAGAAGTCCACTTAACCAACACTACCTATACATATGCCTTCATAAAAAATAAAAAACAAATAAAAAGTAAATCTCCTTTGAGTATGTGAAGCTAACATGGGATGAGGAGGCAAGTAGGTAGTACATCATCAAAATAAAAGAAAAAGACCAAATGAGGTAATGAGTTGATTAAACAAGACTGGAGAGTACAAATTTGCATTTCCAGAATGTTTGCAACCTTAATTGTTCATCATGTAAAAGATGTGGGAGCAAATGGTAATTGTGGATAGCGAGCTATAGCTTCTACTTTGGGCATGGGTGAGCATGATTAGCCATAGGTTAGGCAAGACATGTTTTGGGAGTTATATACATATTATGAAGATTATGATTAGTTATTTTAGGATAACTTGCGAGTTGATGAGCTCTTTCATTCCCTAAATTTCTTTAATAATCCTGCTTTGATTGATAGATAAATGACTATGCCCCATATGGCCCATATTGTAGTTTCTAAATACAATGTTGTGTTTGTCCACATATTGATCCAGCAATGCCTAACCTTCTAGACTCTTTGATTGATGTTGTTATCTATACCTATACGGAAGATTATATTAATTGGTTTTGTTAATAACAATCATTTTAAGAAGGTAATGTCATGACTATTAATATACTTTATTTCTATTTCCTTAATCTTACTTAATGAAGTTATTTACCGTAATATAAAATTGATTAATAGGTTTTGATGCAACCTGGAGCCTTAATGCCAATAACAAGCAGCTGACATTGGAGTCAATATCAATGTGCTTAGGATTGGGTGACTCCATATGTACCCATCATTGAGATGTTTCATGATTTAATTTCTAAGAATGTTATTACACAAGATACTATTGATTTGGATGTTGATATATGATGTATTTTATTATAAATGTTGTATGACAATGTAATCAAGGAAGATATTGTCTATTTGAATGACAATATATGATCTATTGTATTATTATTGTTGTATGATGGTTTAGATGCCAATTTCACTTTGAATATTGATGGTAGTGTTTAGGTTACATACAACCGTTAAAAAAGTTGCAAGCATATGACATTACAACAGTAAGATCATATAATATGGAAAATGTTTACAAAAAGATCATAATGTACAAAATGACTTATCGAAATATATTGTTTGCAAAACACTATTTTATAACCATATAATGTGGACATAAAATGCTTGCAAAAACTTCATAATATAACAGTTCACCAGAAACAACTATTGCTAATAAATTATCTTCCTCGTATAGGTAAATGTTGTAGGTACTGATGGATGTGAAGGTGGTGGTGATGGTGTTGTCAGTGTTGGTGGACGATATAAGCTATATTGTTGTTGCAATATGGGTAGGAAAACTCAAGTTGCACATTAGGTTGCACATCATGAGGCTAGTCAAGAGGCTCCTTTGACATAATAGAGGGGTGCATAGCACTACGATACCTCCTATTTGATGTTATGGGTCTCATGCTTATAGATATACCCTCTATAGTTGTAAATATGATAAATTAGTCAAATTAAACTAAATTAAAAAGAATTAATTTCCATCTCGTCTGACATTGAAGGGTTAGGTATAGCTAAAATGTCCAACATTAGAGGGTCGGACATAACTGAGATGTCCAACACTAGAGGGTTGGATATAGCAGAGATGTCCAACACTAGAGAGACATTGATTACTACTCAAAAAGTGCTATTTTATAGCCTGTAATTAACTCTTTTAAACACTTTTGAGTAGTAGTTATTACCTTTTAACCCAATTAACATGTTAAGGACCCTTGCAATCAATTCTAATCAAATTGTATTAAGTTTTGGTGTTTTGATAGCTTTTTGATCACCAAAACAATCCAAGATTGAGGAGAGTTCTTTGGAATCCATGGCAAAGAAATGGGAAGCTCAGAAACATGAAGAACCGAAGCTTTGAAGTCCTTTTCCATAAGCAAATCTGGAATGCAAGGAGGGGAAGCAAAGAGAAATCTGCCATGAAGCATTCTTGATGACAGTCATGTAAGCCACTTTTGGAGCACTTCCTGGAGTTCAATTTATGCATGCTATATGTCGTTTCGAAGCTCAGGAAGTCAACAATCCAATTCTTTAAATGGTGCATGATTCGGAGTTGAAATGAAGGAGTTACAGCCATTGGAATCCAATCACTCCAAGCTGAAGGAAAATTTTGCACGGCTGCGAAATCAGCCTTGGGCTGCGAAAATGTTGTCCTTTTGCTGCGAAAATTTCGCAACCATTTTGCACAGTGCAACGGAATTTCTCCCGAAGCTTCCCGATATTTGCGACCGACATTTTGAGATTTTTTGCTTTAGATATTTGATGTCTAAATCCCCAAACTCTCCTTGTAACCCACCTATCATAGGATTCCTTAGTCTTTAAGTAAGAACAAAGGGTGAATAACCTCTTATATATAGTTTGTAATCTTCTTTAGAAAAGAACACTCTCGGGAGCTTGTTCGCAGAGACGCATCCTTTGTACAGTTTTGCAAGAAAGTAAAATACAGAGCCTTTGCTCTGTCTTACCTTCTCATTTTTTATTGTATTGTATATTATTTACTTTTTATTTCTAGCCAATCAAACTCTGAGGATTTTTCCTCAGAGGATGAGAGGCTAGGCTCTTGGTCTCTTGGAGTGAAGAAATCCAGGTAAGTTTCTACATGCATAAATTGGAAGTTTTGTTGTTTTAGTTTTTAATGAAGAGAAAGTGTGACCCGTTAATAGTTTTTATCTTTTTAGTTAACTTAAAACGCCTTTAAATCACTTGGGCCAACACTTGGTAAGGCAAGTGATCTCCGTCCATTGAGATACACTAGTTTATCTCTTACGAGCCTTTGGGAGGTGGTTTGAAGGTAGGATTTTCTAAAATAGCCAACACTTGGTAAGCTTTTGGACTCTAAGGAGACATCCATTAGTTATCTCTTGCGAGCTTTTGACGGGTAATCCAAGGTTAAAGATCACCTTGAATGGTAAATGCTAGGTGAGAGGCATGAGCCATTGCAAGATGCATCAGTGAGAGGGATTTAGTGTTTGAACCCATTAATGGGAAGCATCTGTACCACACCGGTTAGAGAATTAACTATATGTTAATTCTCTAATGCGAGGAAAAGAAACAAGTGACCAGAACTCCTTTTTTTTGTATGAGGAACCTGAGCGTAGTGATCTAAACTCCAAGAAACACTTTTCTTTGTAATTGAAATCAGTTACTACTATTTTTGGTTAGCTTAAAACCAATCCTTTTTCAAACATCTTTATGTTTTCTTTTAAAGCTAACCTTGAAATGAAAAGGTACCAATTCATCTTTGAATTAATATCAATTGTGAAGTGAAAACCCATCCCAATGAACAACCCTAGAGCCACTATGCTATGCTAGCTAAGGCTATCCTAGTACATGGTGTAATAGGTTATAAATTTTGTTGATTACTCCCTGAGGACAGAAATCAAGGGACACCAGCTGGACACGAATCAAATGGCACCACTGTCAGGGACCATTGAGAGGACATGAATCAGCTGAGACACCAATTGGGAACGTATCAGACATAACTGAGATGTCCGATCCTAGAGCATCAAACATCTCAACTATGTTCGACCTTCCAAGATAGGATAGAACTTATATGTCTGGTCTTTTAAGATCGAACACCATGGGTTCCAAATTTTTTTTCCTCCATTGGAATTGTAGTTTTTTCACCATTTTTCACTTCTAAGTCACATCTACATTCTTCCTAATTATTTTTCAACCATTTCTATAACAAGTATTTAAAAAAAAAAAACCATACATGAATAAGCCTTAAAAGATTTTCATTTTCTATATTATATGGATTAAAACAAAATCTAAAAAAATAATATGAAACTAGCTATGAACATATCTAAAATCTTCTAATATCAAACTTTAAGTAAGATGATTTTTAGTTAGGGTCTGTGGTTAAGTAGAAATAGGTTGAGAGAAAAACGAAGAAGAAGAAGAAGAAGAAGAAGAAATAATGATATTTTAAATTTTAGGGTGGATGTATAAATAAGTTTTCAATTTTTAGGTGGATGTATAAATAGGATGAATGCGTGCATAGAGAGTTTAGGTGGATGCATTTATAATTTCCCTAATACTAAATACTTTTGACTTCTACTAATTCAAGACTAAAGTTTTTGAGTATTTAATTTTCAATTTGATCAAACAACACTTAGGTTTAGACCTCTTCACCATAAAATAAAAAATGAATAATTCCTATTGTATTATTTTTAGCACTTAAAAGGTTTATCTTTAAAAGTGTTCCAATTTATTTTTTATGGAGTCCTAATCTACCTATTAATATTATTCATAAATGCATATATTTATTGGTTATGTTTTTTTAACAAATTTTAGGGAAACTAAATCTAGATATACAATATTTCTTATAGAGCTTATAGTATGTTGGTCTAAAAATCTTGTTATTTTAGAATTTTAGACTAATTGTTTTTTTAAGGAGTTTCTTGTATTGCCTCTTTAGAATTCTAATATAGTAGCATGATAGAATTCTTACCTATTGAAGATGCTACAATCCTAGAAGCGCCCATACACCCAACATTTAGAATGAGAAGTCATCTCCATTGAATAGACTAATTTGAAACAACAAATAATAAATTTAAACAATAATAGCATGTTAGAATATCATAAAAGTTGTGGATTGAACAAAACCAAGTTAAAACATAACTATGCCTTTTCACAAAAGTTAAGAAGGTAGGTAGGCCTTAAGGGTTAAATGCATAGATACATATATAATCTCTTTTCTTTTCTTTGATCATAACATAGAATAGAAATAGAAAAAGATGTCATTATCAATTCAATTTCTCTAACAATAACATGATATGTATGTGTGTGTATAAAATACATTGAAAAAAGAACTCTTAAATGCTAACCAATTAACCATAGATTTAACTCAAAAAACTAGTGGATAAAGGAAGATTAGAAGAGAATAATGAGTCATTTGATATCATAGAAGAAAATAATGAGTCGTTTTATCCTTCTCTAATCTTCCAATTTTCTTTTATTGAAGCTTTTGTTTTAAAGAGAAAAAAATCAAATGGTTCTCTTTATTTATGGATGGTTGTTGAGTACTCACTTGATCTTAAAAACATCTACATGTATTTCCCTAGAATACATAGAGAAAATTGTTTTAAAATACAAATATCTAAAGAAAAAATAAATATCATGAAGAATTTTAGATTGTTGAAAAGGGAAAAAAAAGGTGAGAGGAAAATTTCAACTTAACTCCACATGATATAACATTATATAAAACATTATATATGTCTAGGCACCAACTAGTTGAAGTTGTCATCCTTATTCAAACACCTCCTTTGTTTTTTTTTTTAGCTTTATTTAAAATTTGAGAAACTATGTTATGTTATGAAAATTAAGTACTTAAACCAAGGCATACTCTACAAATTAATTTAAAACCATATTCAAACAACATTACAACAAACACAAACAATCTAATCATACCCATTAGAAGGAAGGCAAGAGGTTTGAAAAATGAATACAAGAGGTTAAATATAATTTAAATTACATTTCAAATGAACCTTAGAGCTAATGAATGAAGCATAATTAGAAATAGAACATTCTCACCTTGGATTTTTAAAAATTATTTGGAACATTTATCTGAAATGATTTTGAGGTATACCATCCAAGACATGGTTCATTGATGTATGCCTGTGCATTATTTGATGCCAAGTGAGATTTAAATATTACCATATGAAACAAGATAGAATTCTTACCTTTTGAAGATGCTACAATCTCCAAAGCACCCAAATGTTCAAAATAAAAAGTCATGTCCATTAAATAAATAGACCTAAAGCAATAAATGAGAAATGTAAACAATAATAGCATGTTAGAATTCTTATCTATTGAAGATGTTGGGATTGAGCCTCAAAAAGCAAGACATGATGTAACAAAGTTAGACTTAACTATCCCCTTGCTATCCCTTTGGTATATTGACATTGATTTGAGCATTCAACCCATTTCTCTTACATTGTACATGACTTGGGTGCATTAGGAGTTGCATAGAAGATACAAGTCATGGGTTTCTTGTAAGTAGATAAATTGTACACAATCGGTTCATGGATTTAGGCAATCTAGTAGAGACTGTAGTGTACCACCTTCTAATTGGAGGGATGACTTGTCTTGGCCATCGGGATGGGTTTTCCATGGTGAATATACTAGTGTGTGTGATGCATACTTGACAAAACCTATAGTGAATCATGACGCAAGGCTATCAACTATCATGATCTACTAAGCTACTATACTGCATGGACTCTCAACCTTGGGAGAATATTGAGCCTATGCCAAAATCAATATGAGGCTTTGACCTATGGGTGGGACTCTAAAGTGGTCATATATCCTTATGGATTAGGTCACTGTTAATAGAAGTTGGTGGAAATAGGTTCTCAATAGAGGCACTATGATATCTCATGGGATTCAGACAATGTGTACCCTTAGGTGACCCAAAGGACACGTGATTATGAAATCTATGGTCATAGTAATTCCTTTACCAGAATCTAACATATGCTCCTTGGAGCTAGAGTATGTCATTTGATCATATAATAAGTGGGATCTACAACTCAAGGATTTGAGAGATAATCTTGATAAGTGATTATGGACCCTCACCCGATCCACCGACCGGCGCGACTTGCTATTTGAAAGGTGAAAGGGAAAGCTGGTGTTCGAGTTTTGAAAAATTCGTCCTAGTGAGGAACGGTTTTGTTTGGAGTCACCACTTACTTTTTATTTTTATTTTTAAATGGGAAATATTTAAGTAAGAACAAAAACCCCAGCATGACTCTAGTAAGGAAAAAGCGATCTACGAAAACTAGATTCTAGGTCCGGGGATCAAGTTACCCATTGGGAAGGTACTTCACGCGAGGTAGCACCCCTCTAGGCCCGGAACTCGGTCTCTACTAATGAACTGGGTATATGGGAGCATATGGGTCAAAGATCAAACAAACCTTGGGCTAAACAAACGACATGAATCACATAGACCCGCCTAGTATTTAGCATGCACATACACTCAACAAGTCAAAATCAAAGTGCATACCTGATGTCCCCAGCCAAGCGCTACATAAGAGGTCAGTCAATAAGCTCAAATGCACAACAAATATACATAGCAATCATGCACCAAGCATTCATGTGAATTTCATTATCCAAAGTCGAAGTGCATACTTATGGTCCCTAGCCATATGCTGCAAGGAAAAGGTGAGGCAAGTAATACAAGCATACAACATGCACTCTTGATCAAACATCAAATCTCATATCCACAAGGGAGGGAAGCAGGTCGAAATGAAATAAATGATTTGCTTTCTTTTGCACACATCCCTCTAAATTTCATCAAACCAAACCATGCTTGCTTAACCCACATTCTTCTCACCCATGAATTGGGCTCACATGAAATCTGACCAAACCAAACTCTGACCCTAAAGGTGGCCCACAAGTGCCTTGGAGCCTAAGGGCTCAAGCCACAACAAAAATGAGGGTCAAAACATGCTAAAATTGGGACTGCCTAGCAGAACCTGTTGAAGCGGTTCCCAACCAGTTCAACTGATTGATAAAAATTCTAAAACTTTACCAGTATATTGAAGAATAAGGAATCCAACAAAAAAAAAAAACGGTGCTCAATTCCGAGCCCGGATAAGGGAGAACCGACCGAAACAATGCAACATGTTTATAAAATGGGGCTGCCTAGTGGGACTTGTTGAACCGGTTCCCAACCGGTCTAACCGATTGAGAAAAATTCTAAAACTTTAACAGAAGATTCCTCAAAGAATAAGGAATCCAACAAAAAAATGGCGCTTAATTCTGAGCCTGGATAAGGGAGAAACAACCAAAACAATGCAATGTGTTTATTAAATGGGGCTGCCTAGCGTGACCTGTTGAACCAATTCCCAGCCGGTCCAACCAATTGAGAAAAATTATGAAACTTTAAAAAAGGATTTCTCAAATAATAAGGAATCCCAAAAAAAAAAATATGTAGCACTCAATTCCGAGCTTAGATGAGGGAGAAATGGCCAAAACAATGCAACGTGTTTATTAAACGAGGCTGCCTAGTGAGACCTATTGAATTGGTTACCAGCTAGTACAACCGATTGAGAAAAATTCTGAAACTTTAACAGTAGATTCCTCAAAGAATAAGGAATTCAAAAAAAAACGGCGCTCAATTCCAAGCCAAGATGAGGGAGAAACGGCCAAAACAATACAACGTGTTTATTAAATGAGGCTGCCTAGCGGGACCTGTTAAACTAGTTCCCAACTGGTTCAATTGATTGAGAAAAATTCTGAAACTTTAACAACAGATTCCTCAAAGAATAAGTACTCCAAAAAAAAAAAATGGTGCTCAATTCCGAGCCCAGATGAGGGAGAACCGGCTAAAACAATACAATGTGTTCCTTGTAAAAGGCCAAGCCCGAGCTAGCCAACCTTATTAAAACTAAGGCCACAAGAATCCTTTCCTTAGCTATCAGGAGGTCACAATGACCTTCAACCAAAGCCAAAACTAATGAAGGCACCTATTACTCACACATCAAAAGTAGGTCACTCCCCCCCCACTCCTGATCAGAACCAACCCAAAATGAGATATCCATAGCAAACATAAAAAAAATGAAACCATGCAACAATTACATATCAACCGAACTATGAACGGGGAAATAGATCAAAATGATGCAAGGAGAAACAATATTAAATCATCAAACACTCCTTATTTGAAACAGCCATAGAAGTTTCTACAGTATCTTAAACAGAGAAGTAAATCTAAAAGGAAAGGAATCAGTGCTTACCAGATTGTTCTCCCCTCAACAAACTTGGACAGAGTTTTTTCCCCTTAGAAAAAATGCAAAGGAAAAGGTCATTCTCTCTTTTTCATTCTGGCTTTTTATACCAGAACCCCTACTCCTCCCACTTCCCTCTTCATTTTTCCCTCCTTCAGCTCTGGAAAATGCCCCCATCAACCTCGGAAACCAGCCCCATAAACACTCCTCCAATCATGAGGCGAGCTTCTCTCTCCACATTTACTCCTTTCCTTCATCACCAAGAATCCATATAGATTCGAGGTTGGCTGCAAGGAACCTGAACGAAGGCCCAAAATATTTCCCAAGACCGATCTGGAGCTTATGGGCTCGAGCCATGTAGGATTTGGGCTCCAAAATCACCAAAATCAGTGCTCTATACAAGCTGGCCCAATGAACCGGTTGCTAACCGGTTGAGCCGATTGAGAAAAAATTGAAAATTTGAGAGAATATTCCTTGAAGAACAAGGAGTCTATAAAAAAAACGACGCAAGATTTCGAGTTCGAATGAGGGAGATATGATCGAAACAAGCCCAAGTGCTCCATATTCGAACTTGCTCTTATGAACTCGGGCTGAATTGAAATTTTAGGGACCGGTCGAGCCGGTTGATAAAAAATTTGAAATTTTGACAGAATATTCCTTGAAGAACAAGGAGTCCATAAAAAAAATGGTGCATGATTCCAAGTTCGGATGAGGGAGATATGATCAAAACAATCCCAAGTGCTTTGTATTCGAACCCACTCCTATGAACTCGGGCTGAACTGAAACTTTGGGGACCTCACTTCCTTCCTTTAGCATGATGTGAACAACTAGGGAATTGACCATGACAGCACTCCAAAATGAACTACACACTCGCACTACATTGGATTGCAGATGAACCTACACAAGGCTCAAAAATCGATCAAGCCCAAAAGGGTGGCTATGACAGTGCCATATGAAAAAAAAATTGGGTGCATGTGACACCCCTAAGATAAATGCAAGTGTCGAAGGACAAAATTGAGGGTCTACAAATATGCCCCTCTTCAGTAGAGTAAATGAACGAGTGAAACGCAAGTGTGAAGTGCAAGCAATGAATGAGTGAAATGAACTCTAGTGAAGAATTCAAATGACCAACAATTTTGTCCCCACACAACAATAAAGAAGGCTAAGGGAAATGAGTCATGCTAACCGAATAGACTGGGGGATCCAGATACAATGCTGGAGTAGACTAAAGGAAAATGGATCAAGTCTGAGTGAGTACCGGAGAACCCAAGAAAATCTGGGCATAATGCCAGAGAAGAGATCATATCCAGGCGAGTACCAGAAAGTGGTAGAATCCGGGTGAGTACCGGAGAAGGGTCCAAGCGAGTATTGGAGAAGTATCGAAGAGAGTCCTGGGAAAGGGGTAGAATCTGAGTGAGTACTGGAAAAGGTTCCGGGAGAGTACCAGAGAAGGGTTCGGGCGAGTACCAGAAAAGGGTCCGGGCAAGTACCGGAAAATGGTCGGGTGAGTACCGGGAAAGGTAGAATCTGGGCGAGTACCGGAGAAAGGTCCGGGCGAGTACCGGAGAAGGGTTCCGTCGAGTACCGGAAAAGGGTCCATCGAGTACCAAGAAAGGGTCTGGGAGAGTATCTAAAAAGGGTACGGGCGAGTATCGGGAAAGGGTCCGGGAAAGTACCGAAAAAGGGTTAAATCTGGGCGAACCGAAAAAGGGTCCGGACGAGTACCGGGAAAGGTAGAATCCAGGCGAGTATCGGAGAAGGGTTCGGGCGAGTACGAGGAAAGGTAGAATCCGGATGAGTACTGGATAAGGGTCCGTGCGAGTACCAAAAAGGGGTCCAGGTAAGTACCGGGAAAGGGTCCCGACGAGTATCGAAAAACCCAAAAAGACTAGCCAAGCACAACAACACAAAGAAAAAGACGAACATGAGAACGCCACTACATGATTCGAATAAGCAAGAAATCAAACATCTCAATCACGAAAGACGAAGGGGTATGCCTTAGTGTGCCTTAGTGTGATGTCTAAAAAATGCCAATAAATGACAAGTGAGAAAACAAGAACACCACTAACAAGATGGAAAGAAAAGAGGTATGCTCCTGTAGGACAACTCAGAAATGTGACTAGAGGTGAAAAGAAAGGGCTATGCCCCAGTCTAAGATATCCATACCATGTCAGAATCCCATAACCGTACATATGGTCAAAGTTAGAAAGCTGAAAACATCACAAACATTCATTCCTAGAACAACTGATTTGTCCCCATTGCAGTCATGCCATTTGATTCTGGCCTAGATGGGTGTTATCAACAAAATTTATAAAACCTAAATCACCTTACACTAGGGTAGCATAGCTAACATAGTATAGTGGCTCTAGGATTCTCCACAGGGATGGGTTTTCATCGTACAGTTGACTTTAGTGAAGGAAATAAAATGGTGTTTTTCCTTATGAAAATTAACTTTTAAAGAAAATGGAATTGTGGTTGCAAAAATTGATTTTAAGTTAAGAAAAAATAATAAGTGAAGTTAACTACAAAGAAAAGGTCTCTTGGAGCTTTAGGTCACTAGGATCGGGTTCCTTAGGCAAATGGGGAGATTCCGGATCTTCTCCTCCCGTTGGGGACAATAACATAAAGGATGGTTATCTCCCAAACCAGTTTTGTATTTAGAAATTAAGATTTGATCCAAAGGGTTCATGAAAAATGGTAATTGCTTCCCATTAATGGCTTCAAACACTAAAGACCTCACCTTGAACCACCTTCCAATGGCTCGTAAATGATAACTAATAATCATCCATCGATCTACCAATAAGCATCCATAGAATCCGAAAAGCTTACCAAGTATTGGCCATTCAAGGTGATTTTAAGGGATTTAAAGCTAAACCTTGAACTAAAAACCATTAATGGTTAACTACTTTCATTTAAAGTAAGGACAACTCCCACATTTGCATTCGGGTCCTTCACCTAACTTCCCTCACTCCAAGAAACGTAAAACCTAGCCACTCATCCCCTGAGAAATCATCCTCAGAGGTTGTTTGGCTTGAAAGAAAAGTGAAAACAAAAATAAGAAGGAAAGGTAGAGTAAAAAGCTTTATATATTTCTTCTACGGGAATTTACAAGTGTTCAATGATTTTTATCCCTCTGTCTCTCTCCCTCTTTCCACCAAAGATGTTACCAAAAAATACAAAAAAATATAAAAGAAAATATCTAGGTTGATTACAAGGAGAAAATAGGAAATTACACAAAATATCTTGAGATAAAAATCTAACGGAGTCGGTGCACAGGAAGATTTTGCATACCATGAGAAATTTCGCATGGTGTGCGAAATTTTGCACAGTGTGCGAAATTGTCTTTCACTCAATCCTGCAGCTGCTCCTCCTCTTAATTTCGCATGCTATGAGAAATTTTCGCGTAGCCATGCGAAAATGCTAATTGTTGGATTTCTTCCTCTAGTTTTCTTCCTTACATCTCTTATTAGCTTGGCAACCTATTGCCAAGCTTGGCAAAGTGATATGAAGTGCTCCAAAGCTCGGATTCTTCATGTATTTGAGCTTCAACTTGCATTGCTATGGATTTCACAAAATTCTCCCTCATTCTTGGCTTGTTTCAATGATCAAAAAGCTACCAAAAAGACCAAAACTTGTCAAAAACTGATTAGTAACCCTTGCTAGGTTCCTTAATGTGCCAATTGAGTTAAAAAGTATTAACTACTACTCAAAAGTGTTTAAAACAGTTAGTTTCAATCTATAAAAGAGTACTTTTTAAGTAGTAATCAACAACATCGACTTTATTCCGCAACATCTAATATCCACAAAAAAAAACTGATAGGGGGTATGCCCCAGTGTGTACATCTGATATGCAAGTGCCTCGGTAAAAAAACAACTCTAAAATATATCACTAAAGACCCAATCGTCTGGATAAGCGAACATGACAAAGTATGGGGTATGCCCTAGTGTGCACACCCACTGGGTCGACGAATACGCATGAATCTGATCCCGGACCATCTCTCAAAAGCAAGCAGTTGTATGAAGAAACCAAGCTGAATGTGGGGGCCTACTCAAACACTGATGACAAGCGTCACCTGGTGAAATGGGCTGCCTGCGTCCCAATGTAAGAACTAATACCATCATGCAAGGATAAGGGTCTGCCCTAGTATGAATATAACAAACCAGCAAGTGGAGGGGGTCCTGGACAATCTCTACTCTTTGCATCATCTGTCTCTGATCGTGGACCAAAGGTGAAGAGACGAAATGGAAAAGCAATATGTGATCCTCGATATCCCTTAAGAAATAGAGCCCTGTCAGCATCCCATACTTCAATCAATAGATGGAGCTTGTTCGAATGAAATGCATCGAAGCAAACACGAGATCTCATGGCCTTAAGGCGGTCTTATGACTCGGACCATAATGAAGGTTAGGGGTAAAAGGTGAATGAAACGAAGGGAAACAAAGGCCCAAATACCCAATAGATAATGCCAAGCCTCTATGTGCACAATGTCAAATATCGGAGGACCATGTGAGTAAGGTGACTCAACCCTACATCCAAATGAACAATGTCCAACGATAGGTGATGTGCACCAAAGAACACGTCGTTCATAAAGCAAGACGAGGGTCGACGAGGGAAAAAGAATATGAAAAGGGATAAGACGAATGATGAATAGGTGTAGAAGAAAATGAAGAAACAAGTTGGAATAAAAGTGTAGCAATGTGTGATAATGACGAACAACTCATACCATGAACGCCAAATCGAAGCAAGTCGTTGTATGATGGGAGTGGTGATATAGATAATGATCCAAGGAACCTAGTGCAAAGGAAACCCAAACCTCACTTCCAATATGTCTCCTAGATCCATGGGAAAAAGGATCGTACAATGCTCTCACTGACTCTCAGAAGAAGAATAAGTCTCTCAAACCCAAAATGACCTCTGATGATCAAGCCATGATACTGTCGACAAACCATGCAAAACCCAAATATTAATGACACGAACATCAAACGAGCACAAGTTTTTTTGTTTTTATTTTTTTTATTTTTTTGCGGAGCAATCGACAAAGTAAGCCAATGGCCATACCAGCATGATCTAACAAATGTACCTCAAATCCCAAACCCAAATGGTCCCCTCAAACTAAAACTACTGGATCAAAAGCTAAGGATGGAATGAAGGGTGTGACAAGCCTAACCTGCAGCTTTGGGATGAGAGCGCGTTATCATCACACAAGGGAAAATAGAAGTGAAAGGAATCGAAATGATAGAAACAAAACTCAAAGACAGACAAAGTAAATATGCACAATGTAGCAAAGAAGAAATCATGAATGACCCAAAAATGAGACAAATGAACAATGACACAATGGACTCACAATACTCACCGATCCAGACAATAAATGCAAAGTGCACAAGAGGAGGCTCCCAACCCACGTGAGAAAAGGTATGCAAGGCTAAGTGAACGAATAGGTCATAATGAATCGTGTGAGGCTCAACGAGCTAGCAATGGGATATATCAATGTGTGGGTGTGCAACAGGGAATAGGGCTACTCAAAACGATGGCCACCCATCATCTGACCATGATCTCATGTGTAAAACTTCTTTAGCTGATCCACATTGACTGGCTCCGAAAACTGATTTTCGTCGAGATCTGTCAACTAGGCAACTTCCTCTCGGGTCAAATCTCATATAACATACGACCCGCTCTAGCTCGTTCTGAACTTGCCTCTAAGGTCACTGATCAATTCCCTAAGGACCTTCAAAACTAGGTCACCTTTCTGGAATTTCCTAGGCTTAACCATTTTTCTGAATGCACAGGTCATTTTCCTCTGATAAGCTTGAACATGATTTGTTGCCCTCAATCTCCTCTCATCTAGAAGTCTAAGCTAATCATAATGAGACTGGTCCCACTCGGTCTCGAATATCTACTGCTCTAATGCTACTCTCAAAGATCCCATCTCAATCTCAACAGGTAGCACTACTTCCATACCATACACCAAGGAGTAAGGCGTAGCTCCAGTAGAGGTACAAAAAGAAGTGCGATAAGCCCATAGCGCGAAAGGGAGCTTCTCTTACCAATCCTGAGAAGTCTCAACCATCTTCGTCAAAATTCGCTTAATATTCTTATTGGTGGCCTCAACTGCCCCATTAGTTTGCGGCCTATACGCAGACGATCTATGATGCTGAATGCCACACTCCTGAACCAATGTATCCACCTCGCCTCTGAAATGCGTCCCTCTGTCTGAGATCAGCTCATGAGGGACTCCGTATCGGTAGATAATATGCGATTTGATGAACTTGGCTACCTTAGCTGCTGTCAATTTGGCGTAAGAAGCGGCTTCCACCCACTTGGTGAAGTAATCAATGGCTACTAAGATGTACTCATGCCCGCTAAAAGACTTGGGCGAGATCTTTCCAATAATATCAATGCCCCACACTGAAAATGGCCAAGGGGATGTGAGTGCATGCAACTCCGAAAGTGGCATGTGAATGAGATCACCGTGCATTTGGCACTCTAGGCACCTTTGAACGAACTGACAACAATCTGCCTCCATGGTCAACCAAAAATAACCTGTCCTCATAATCTTTCGGGCCAACATGTGTCCTCCCATGTGTAGGCCACAAACTCCTGCATGAACCTCTCTTATCACTTGATCTGCAGAGACACGGTCTAGACATAACAATAATAGGCCATCGGGCGATCGTCTGTACAATGACTCTCCACAAATCACAAATCTAGTGGCTAACTGCCTCAAAATTCTCCTATCCTTGATAGTGGCTGACTCAGGGTAAGCGCCACATGACAGAAACTGATAAATATCATGGTACCATGGTAGTCCATCCTGATCCTCGATATCTCCAATCAGACAACAATAAGCTAGTGCGGACCTAGTCTCAATCAACAATGGTCACACAGTCACTCCCGCAAGGATCTTCATCACAGAAGCTAAGGTGGCTAGTGCTTTAGTAAATTGATTTTCTGCCATGGGCAGATGTATATATCTCAACTCCTCAAACTTATCAACCAACAAATCCAAATAAGCATGATAGGGTTTCAACTTCTCATCCCGAGTCCTCCAGATATCCTGAGTCTGCTGAATAACCAAGTTGGAATCCCCGTGGATTTCCAACTGTCTAACTCCACGATCAAGTGCAGTCTCTAGACTTGTAATGCATGCCTCGTACTCAACAACATTATTCATCAGTCGGTGATGATTAGAGAATGCCAACCGGACTGATCTAGGAATATGATCACCCTGAGGTGATATCAATAGGATGCCAATACCAAACCCCGACTGATTGGTGGCACCATCAAAGTACAATCACCATCTTACAATACTAGTCACTGAGACAAATTGCTCATCAGGGAAAACATCGTCAACCGGTCTATCATCAGATACTAGCAAAGAAGCCAAATGATCTGCAACAATGCTTCTTTTTGCTGATTTATGCGTGACATACTGAATATCGAACTCTATCAATAACACTAACCATCTTGTGAGCCTACCAATTAAAACAGGCCTGTCGAACAGATATCTCAATGGATCTAATCGTGAAACCAATAATATGGAATACTCGGTCACATAGTGTCTCAGCCTTCTAGTGGCCCAAACCAGTGCCAAACAGAGACGCTCAATCATAATGTATCTGTACTCATACTCAAGCATCCTCTTACTCAGATAATAAATGGCTCGCTCTTTTCCTGAATCATCGAGCTAAGCTAACATGCATCCCACTACAATGTCCGATACTGACAAGTACAGAAGTAGAGGGCGCCTTGGCGTAGGCGGTACCAAAACTGGAGAAGAAATGAGACACTCTTTAATCTTCTCGAAAGCGCACTAGCAATCATCATCCCAAACTATAGGCTGGCTCTTTCTCAGAAAACGGAAGATAGGCTCGCATATGTCTATCAATCTGGCAATGAAACAACTAATATACTATAATTTGCCAAGAAAGCCTCTGATCTATCTCTCAGTCCTTGGAGCAGGCATGTCAAGTATGACTCTGATCTTCTTCGGATCAACCTTTATACCACGTTCACTAACGATATGCCCCAATAATTTCCCAGAAGTTACCCTAAAGGTGCACTTCTTGGGATTCAATCTTAATCTGAACTATTTGATTCTCTCAAAGAATCTCTATAAGGCTACTAAGTGATTTGTCCTATCTCGAGACTTCACTATCATGTCATCCACATATACCTCAACATCTCTATGCATCATGTCATGGAATAGAGTAGTATTAGCTCTATGATAGTTGGCCCATGCATTCTTCAACCTAAATGGCATAACCCGGTAGCAGTAAGTACCCCACTCAGTGATGAAAGAAGTCTTCTCCATATCCTCTAGAGCCATCAAAATCTTATTATACCCAGAAAACCCATCCATGAATGATAACATCGAATGCCCTGCAGTACTATCAACTAACATATCGATGCATGGGAGGGGAAAATCATCCTTAAGACTGGCCTTGTTCAGATCTCGAAAATCGACACAGACTCTAACTTTGCCGTCCTTTTTAGGAATAGGGACGACATTAGCCAGCCACTCAGGATATTCAACCACTGATAGGAAACCAACACTGAGTTATTTCTGAATCTCTTCCTTAACCTGTAAACTCCATCGAGGGTGTAATCTTCTCAATTTCTGCTTAATTGGTCTAGCATGTGGCAGGATAGGGCAAGTGATGTTGGACTATAGAGGGATCAAGGCCCGACATGTCCTTATATGACCATGCAAATACATCCAGATATGACCTAAGCAGCTCTATCAGTCTGCTCATCTCGTTAGGAGATAAGGAGGTGCCAATCTTCAACTCCCTGGGTTGATCAGGGGCCTGAAATCTACCAACTCAATGCTACCAGAAACAGGTGTTACTTTCCTTTCCTCCGAATCTGAATCCAAATTCGACTGATCACTCAATGGGTCATTTGGGCCTCTCACATCATCAACATCATGTGTATATGTCGTGGGTGTCGGTGATACAATCAAAGGAGAATGCAATGACACAAGTGAATACTCGAAAACACTCATATCATTATTATTTCCACCAACCACATCATCAAAGCGGGTGACAAACCCGGACATAGTGTCAAAAGAAAGAGGTGGGTCCACAGAATCAGACGCTTCCTCAACAGTAATAACATCAGGAGTAACAACAGCAATAGGGTCATCATCATCTATCTCAAGCATAAAAGCCCCAAACATATCCAAAGTAGAACGAGGCTCATGTGGGGCTGTATCCAGAATACGACCAATGCCAATCATATCCATCTCGTCTGTGCAAGCATCATAAAGATCACATCATCAGTGTCAATCACAGAAACTCCGAACAAATCGAAATCAGAGTGGGGACCGTGTGGGACTGCATCGAGGATACGACCTACTCCTATCATGTCCATCTCGTCGGTACAAGCATCAGGCAAAGTCACTCCATCAGCATCAATCACAGTATCCATAAGTATATCATAATCAGAAACTGCCTCCGGGAAGCATACGGAGAACATGCTGGCTCGATCGGGCGACAGGGGTGCAACTGTCATAACATCAGGTGTCTCAGGGATCCCGATACCCAAATGCATCTACCCCAAGGTCCATTGGAGGTCCTGAATCTCAACAGCCTCTGAAATACAAGTGATCCCCTCCATATGGGGTGCATGATCTGAACCTCTGACAAAGTAATCAGTGAACTGAAAGGTGTACAAGCGAAGAGGGTAATCAAATGGAACCCCAGACAAACGAGCCCTTACTCTGTCCTTGCGCAATTGCGCCATGTAACATGCATCCTCCTTCGTAGGAGTGTAGCCTAACCCATAAGGTATGTCATGATCAACTGTGAAAGTAAACTAGCATGGTCCATGCTGGCGGTGACCCAATCCTAAGCCGAGCAGATAAGACATGCTCCTCATCATGTTAAGCACCAAGGTGCTACTGTACTGGTCGAATGACATAGGCACCATATCTCTATTGGCATCCTCTAAACTGACAACCTGAACCTCATCGAAAGTAAACTCGGTCAAATGCAAGTCATCCTCATTGTGACTAATCTGTAATACTGGCTTGCAAGAAGTGGCAACATCCCGGTCAGGCTGTATCATGATAATGAGACCCTCGTGTATGAACTTCACCTTCTGATGAAGAGAAGATGGTATGGAACCAGCCTTATGAATCCAAGGATGATCAAGAAGCAGGTCAAAGGATGACTGAATCCTTAGAACCTGGAAAAGCACTGAGTATCTGACTGGCCTAATCATAACATGTACAATATTTGTACCCATAACTATCCTCTGAGTCCCGTCATAAGCTCTGACGGTCTATGTAGAAGGCCCAAAATCAGATGGAGAAAAGCCAAGGGCAATGGCTGTAGCCAAAGGCCAAACATTAGGGTAGAGTCGTTGTCTAGTAGGATTGTCGGCATTCGATGGCCTGAACATGCAACACTGATATACAAAAGGCGAATATGACTTGATCCCTCCGGTGGCAAGTCATCTTGGGAAAACACAATGCATGTAGCCCTATCAACTGTCAAAAAGTGAATCAACCCCTCTAGGGTGGTAGCAGTATCAACTCTAATCTGGCCAAGGGCTTTGACCAATGCATCTCTATGTGTGTTAGATGAGGCTAATAGGCTCCAAATGGATATGCGAGCCTACGTAGTGTGCAGCTGGCGTAAAATCTCGTCGTCCTCTCTTTGAAGCTCCTCTCTAGCAGTTGTACTAACAAATGGCCTATTGACAAGTGGAGGATGTGCTACTCTCCCACTCCGTGTGACTATCTGAACATTTCTACAAGTAGGCTCATACCCCTCAGGGAACAGAAGGAAAGACGTCATGGGTGGCGCTTGCTGCAAATACCTTGGTAGTACTGAAGGTCGTTTAGGAGTCCTGTCTGGGGTCAATCTGAATGACTTAGGGACTTTCTAGTCAGAAGTATATCCAATGAATTCTGAATCCTCATATAAACTAATCGACTGGGGAGCAATTCCATCTCATCCCATCATAAATACATCACCCTCTATGTGCTCAATCAAATGGATTCCCCCTAGGGGTGGAGGTACAACTCTAGTGTCATGAGTAGGTAATGGGTCTGTGGTCACTGCGGGTCATCTCAAATCAACCAAACCCTGATCAATCAAGTCCTGTATAGCATGTCTCAGTTCTGAGCAACTGTCTGTATCATGGCCCGCTCTCTGGTGGTAAGCACAGTGAAGGTTTGTCCTGAATCCCAGTAGGATAGGTTGTAGTGATGGTCTGGGCGGTAACAGGGCAATCAATCTCCCCTCAACCAATCTCTGAAATGTTCTACTTAATGGCATCCCAAGTTGTGTGAACTGTCTAGCTGACCTTGGCGGAGGTGGTGCTCTATACTGATGGAACTGCATGGGTGGCCTTTGGAATGCCTGTGTAGCATATACTGGTTGTGGCAACAGATGCAGATAAGCAGGCCCTGCTGGCCTAATGGGAATAGCTAGCCTGTACTGATCATGTTGTATCATCTGATAAGAGTTATCTGAAAACTGCCTTTGAGTTTGAGGCCGATGCGTGGACCTATGCCCCATCATACCAATGGTGCCAACATCTGATGGCCTGGGTCCTGACCCCGACTTCTTCCCTTTTGAGTCTGAGGGAGAAGAATCTGCCCATAATCCTTTAGATATACCCTCCTTGATGCCATAGAGGGTTTGCACTAAGGAGCCAAAGTCTGTCTGCGGAAAGCCCATGAGATGTCTAGTGTAGCAGGGCTGAAGACTGAGCATAATCATATTGATCTGATCACGCTCTGAGGGTCTGTCAATAATCTGTGCTATCTTCTCCCTCCAACGGGAGATGAATGAGGTAACTATTTCATCCGGCCTCTATTTGAGGGTTTCTAACTCTCTCCAGGATACATCAACTACATTATTGAAGGAATATTGTCTGAGAAACTCTTATGCCAGATCAGTCCATGTCCGGCATCGTGAGGGGTCCAATGAAGCAAACCACCACTGAGTAACACCACTCAAGGACAGAGGGAACAACATGATCATCTGTGTCTCTCGTCTAACCTATGCTCACGCATAACAGCACTGTACAACTGCAAGTGAATACGGGGGCACCCAATCCCCGTGTATCTCTCAATGTCCGGCATGCGGAACTCAACCGGCAAAGCTGTAAAAGGCAAGTCATCATACCCATCCTAACTCATGACTCCATCGGTGACATGCAGTGACCTCATCCTCTACTCAATCCTCTCAATGCGAGCCTGAGTATCATTTGTAACCTACGCAGGAGCCATAACAGAACGTGGCGTAGTCTCAGTCTGACCATGTAAGACAAAAGCCCCTGCCTGTGGGGCTGACTAAACTAGGGGTGGTGGTGGAGGTGGGACTGTGTAGTCCGATTGTATGGTAGGTCCAGATGGTGGTGATGGTGGGGGTGTGGAAGAATCATGTGGGGTGGTCCCCTGAATTAGTATTAGTGGGGCTTAGTGCCTGTCAATCCTCTGACCCAGTCCTAAAATAGCATCTCTAAGTGACGTCATGGTATCTGTAATCTCTGCCAACTAGTCAATAGTAGCATACTGCGGGTTCATATCTCTCTGAACTGATGTCTGTCCTGACTAGCTATACTAGTCTGATTCTCTAACAAGTCTGCCTTTGACCCTGATCCAAGCTTGAGAACCCAAGTCGATCTCAATCAATAATCCTATAAAAGAAAAGGGGTATGTTAATCATCGTGACTACCAGTCCTGAAATCAATTTTGTAATGTAATCCCATGACTAAATCCTCCGAGGGAATGAACTGTCATGTGATGTTAACAACTAATCTAATACATGGCTCCACAGGCAGGAGCGGGATTCTGACATGGCGATACCTTAGGGGTAAGGTGGCTCAAAAGCCAACAATGGGAAAAGGGAAGTTCTAAAAGCTAGATGACAGTAACATAAAGAGGATACGCAACCTATGATTCTAACCAACAATCAAAGTGACACTCTAGCCACACAGTTATCCACGAAATCTAGCTTAGGGCTATACAGGTCTTCATTGCTCGGATATCCATCATCTCCATAGTGCTCCCAAACATCGATATAGCCCTTATGCTAGACCCTATTCCAAACCCTTAGTTTGGTTGAAGGCAAACAGTTGGGAATGACTCCCAAACAATTTAAGAAACCAATAAGGAATAGTCGACCAAGACTAGTGATTCAGAAATAAGGGGATACAAGCGCACCCCACAAACACAAACGACAAGTAGTCATGCGCAAAGAAATGGCAGTCATGCAGCAAGCAGTCATGTGCAAAGAGATACTCTACCATACAATCTACACACAAGCTAATCATCTAAGCCTATCATGAAACGCAAAACCAAGAACCAACAACAATGAATAAGCATGCCACAACCAATTAGGTGAACACATAGGCAACAACTCATTAGAAGTACAAGTCAAATACCAACCAAGTAAGTGATCACCAGTCACCTATAAAGCCTAAAAGTAAATTGGTCAATGAACCATGTGCTTCAATATACCTAACTCAAGTTCAAGTTTGATCCTCGTATGAAACCAGAGATTCTGGGTTCGATCCCCAACGGAGTCGCCAATTTATGGACCCTCACCCGATCCACCGACCGGCACAACTCACTATTTTAAAGATGAAATGGAAAACTGGTTTTCGAGTTTTGAAAAATTCGTCCCAGTGAGGAACGGTTTTGTTTGGAGTCGCCACTTATGTGAACCCGCATTTTTCACATGCGTCCCCACTCGATCGACGAGACTTGCTTTTTTTTATTTGTGAAAAATTAATTTTGGAAAAAAGTCGGAGTTGCCACTTATTTTATTTTTATTTTAAAGGGAAAATAAAACAAAAAAGAAAAACCCTAAAATGTGACTCCATAATTTTTGGAAAAAGCATGTCTTTGAAAAACCCGAGTCTAGGTCCGGGGATCAGGTTACCTATTGGGAAGGTACCTCTAAAAGGTAGCACCCCTCTAAGCCCTATAAAGGTCTCTATTAACTAAGTTGACGGAGATGTGGGAATTAATTGATTAATTATAGATACCTAAGTAGGCTAGGTGATTTAAAACAATAGCATGCCAAACAAGATCAAATTACAATAAAGGAGAGTTAAGGTGTGTACCTGAACTACTTCTTAAGCGCCATCAAAAGGCATCAAAAGGTTAGTTTGGAAATATGACATAACATGCATTTTTATCAAAGATAATCAAACAAGCATCAAAGCAATCAAGTATGACATCAAACATGGACATGGCTCACGATAATATACACATTCATAGAATTTTAGAGTTTGGGGTAGAAAGAGCGTACCTAATTAGTGAGCATCCACACCTCTATAGGAAACAAGGGTAGCTCAACAATAAATATAAAACAAATTCATGTATTCATGAAGAGGAAATGCAATCAATAAAATATCAAACCAACAATATTGAGGAAAATATCATGAATGTCGGGCCCCACCAAAGCCCTAATCAATTTTTCATGAATTGATTCTATGAATTCCATTGTTTGGAATCATGAGGTTTATTCATGCTTATTGAAATTTGGATTTTGTTGCCTAAAGAATGTCCAAAGGTGATTATTTAAAGCCAGAGTTATTTAGATGAAGATGGTTTTGAAAACATAATTCAAAACATGTAAAATCATGAGGAAAACACGAGAGGTGCAGAAGGAAGTGGGTAGTGTGCACCAGAGTGGCCATTGTCGGAATGAGGCTTAGAGGTTTGGCTGCGATTGCATTGCTGGTGGTTGTGTGAAGAGACCTCTGTGCATTGCAGGCCTGATTGGAAAATAACTGACCGTATTCATTTCAAGGTCCATGTTCACTGGGTTTGAGTGTATAATTTTGATCTGTAAAGGCATTCCAACCCAACTCTAGCTTCTCAAAATCACAACTTGCATTGCTAGTAGGAAAGTGTGGTCAAGCAATTAAAGCCTAGTACCAGATCTGATTCCCTTAGTGCCACTCATTATGGAGTTTCAAATCCTTGCTCAAAATTTCAGCTGATTCATCTATTTTCCCACAGTTCACTTCTGGATTCTTCTGTAGCTTAGTTTCTGTGTTTTCTTGCTCATCATGAGTTCCATCTTTTACCTCTTCAGCAGTCTTAACCAGTTATCGGCAGCCTGCAAAAGGGAGGTCGCTGATCGATGCTCACTTCCATTGATCAAAGGTGTAATTGTGGCAAGAGCACCAGTTTCTGATCCTGGGTACTACTCTATTCAAAAAGAGCTCTCAACTCTATCCAGCATTGTTGATGTCGTCATTAAAAACTGACTTGATGGCAGCAAGGCTCCATTAAAGATGCCTTTTTTTTTTTACATCTATAGCCCTATACGATGCCCTAAGTTGTAGCTCAAGAGGCCTGAGTTCGAAGACCTTACCGCCACTGGCAGCTACTTGGTTCGCGGTTCCGATAGACTTAGAGTCATCCGTACCGTTTTTGGTAGTTCCCAATTTTATGAAGGAAATGCCATCTAGTCAAAGAAAATCTTGGACCTATAGAATTCCTTGAGCAACAACCCCCTCTTTTACTGAGTAATTGAATTTACTTTAAAAGCCAATTATAAATAGCAATTTCCATTATTGGCTGCAAAGATTCTCATTGAACACAAATGGCTTTCTCCCAAATTCAGAATGAAGACCTTTTTCTGAGAATGGTTTTATTTCCTTTCCCAAGGTTATTATTGGTATGGGAAGAAGTATTATGTATTATATGGCCATCAACATTGCTTGACCCTCCACAAGGACTACCTTGGGTTGCATTAAAACCATTCTGGACATCTCCCTTAGTGACAAGAGTGGCACCTAATGAAAAATCAGAGCCAAAAGGTCCTTGTGCAGTCCGAAAATTCAACTTTTTTATTTGCAGCAAAACCAGAGGAAGTACAGTCTGAATCAAATTTTGTCCTTCTGAATATGAGCCTAATCATTTGGGTCAACATTTCCTTTGATGCTACTTGGTTTATAAGACTTTTGAGAATAGTGTTATCAAATGACGAATCATCAACTCAATTGCATACCGTACTCAGAATGCCTATGAACAGTGGTGCATTTCTACAAGTAATCAGATGCTTCATTATTTCTACTGGTGAATATATATAGTTGGAAATGGGACAACTTCTTATCCTGAGTAACACTTCTAGAAAAAGTTCAGGCTTCGGTAATTATCTACTTCTTCACCTCTTTAAACAACCACAAAGTTAATTCTTCTACTTTGCCTTCATTTAATATAAAAGCCACTGTATCACGTTCAGAAGAAAAAGATTCCACTGCCACAACAATCAATCCAAAGCTAACACTATCATCCTCATTATTGCTGCCAGCATACATGTAGTACCAAACTTGTGCAAAAAAAAATAACCGCAAGGGATGTCAACATTATTCATAAGGGTCTATTATGAAACTAAGTAAATCTTCCCTGTGATTCAAACCGAGAATTAGAACGGATCATCTTTGGCTGCAACCTATTCCATATGTTGTACTTGTGTGTAAGTTTCCACAAAAAGGTGCATCATTTCAAACAATTTTCTCGAGATAATAGAGTCAACCGACTTCAAGAGATATTTCTTCACATGTAGAGATCGGAACATAGTCATTGCACCTTGGAATCTCAGTTCAAATATTCTTTTCTTTAGGTTGCATTGCTCACGCCATACAAAACCAAATTCTCATCTATTAGAGTTGTTTCTTCATGGAATCAGCATGAGTAGGGGAGTTTCAAATTGCATGCTTCAGGAACCCACCAATGTTCCTCCCAAAACCAATGACAGTGGCAGTGTCATGACTCCCACCATTTCAGGTTCTAGCAAAGACCTTATTTCAAGATGCCCACTGTAAAATTTCGAAGTGCTTACGCTTTTCTTAATATTCAGGCTGCTTGGGGTTTATCCTTAGTTTTCAACAAACAGAAGCTGATAACTGAGGCACAAATCTTCTTCTTTTAAGAAACATGGTTGGTCTTTTCCACTGTAATGTTCATGACTTCCTTTTCTGGTGGATTGCATGTCCCTCTTTTGTAAGGATAGTCGGTGTTGTCAACACTAACTCAAATAATAACCACATCGTGGTTGGATGCATTCATAATGCTTCCATGGTGACCATCCAAGATTTTGATCTTCAGAGAAGTTTTAATCTCTGCTCATTTACCTCTGGGGAATGTCGGGAACTCTGTTTTCAAAGATTCCTCGGACACTGGGTGCACACCATCGAGATGTTCTTTATTGATCTGATCGAAGACATGGGAAATTTCCATGATCATGTATAACTTTCCTCCAACATCAACAACCATTTGATTTCCAAGTTGGCACAATCCAGAATGGATATGTTGAAAGGATTCAGTTTCTCAATAATAAAAGATATCATTTTTTTTTACAAAGCAGCAATCTCTGGTTGGCCAATCAAACTCATTTGCATGACCCATCATTTTTCTAAGCATGTCCTTCAACAATTCCGGCTCTTCAGTCAAAGAGGTGACTGCTTTTCAACAACTTCAAACAACCACGAAGCTATTTCTTCTGTTCTACCTTCTTCCCAAGTGAATCCAGACAATTAAGAGGCATTCCCATAATCATTAATATTCAATTTCTTCAACTCATTTCGGAGTATGAATATCGGAAATGTCCTAGAAACAGTTGCATTGCTATTACTTCCAGATGCAGAGTTGAAGTTACCATTAGTTACAGTGTTTTGATCAAAAGTTGCACTCTCCTTACTTCTATCTCCAAATATGAAGACAGCATTCTTGTACTTTGGTAAGAACAAAAGCCGCAGTGTATGACCCGTAGGTTGGGCCTCAGAAGGCTTATCAAATTTCCTATAAGAGTGATGCAGCTGTTGATGAAATTGATGAGGCTCTATCTTCAGTTCTTGTAACTTTTGTGAATCCTTAGGAGTCGAACTGGCTCCATTGAAGATCATGCCAGGAAAACTTCATTACAGTGAGTACTTCGATCCAGATGTTTCCTCTTCAAATGACTTCTGATTGATGACTGAGAAATATACTGTGAAGTGCACCCAGAAAAGCAAGGTCCATTGTCAAAAGCTCCACCACCAGAACATCCATCTGCATTAGAATACGCAGAAACAACTGGAAACTGTTCAAGTTCAAGATCCATCTTGCATGCACTCTTTAGATAGAGAAATTATGGTTTGGCGGATCTTATTCTATATAATCCATTAGGGTTATCAACCCAACAGCTGCACCTGAATTTGCAATTATAAGATTTATTCCCCTACTTCCATTACAAACAAGACTAATCAGCCTGGACAACAAAGGATCTGTCAATCACTTCATCAGATTTCATTAAAAGTGCAAGTGACGGTATGATACGCACGGTCTTCAAGGTTACAAGAAACCCAACAACAATAGAAATTGTTCTAACTATCTTTTCAAACCCGTCAATTCGATCCAATGCATTCTTTGCCTAACTTTGAACTCAATGAGTGTTCTTGGACCCAACTAGGAGGTCATGATCATCCATGTGAGTAGAGTGCAGGGTGTGTGCCACGTCAACAGGTAGCAGAAAGCTCCTCTGATAATTAACGATATTTTAAAGTAGCCACTTGATGTAATATGATGCATGCCACGCAAGGCTTTGGATGTAGAAATCGTGTGAGAAAATGATGACGCCTGTAACTTGTCTACGAGTTATGGAAAGCCACTTGGATTTTAAGTGGATAATGATTAAGTGAAGAGCTTCTAGTCCCAAGATAGTGGACCTGAAGCAAATTTGGCTCTACTATTCTCAGATGGATGAACTGAAGATAGCATTAATGCAGAAACTGACTGGCTCCGATTAATATAATCAAAGTTCATTTTCCTTGAATCTGTCTTCCTCAGCATCCGCCATCTGAGTAATTCCAAAAAAACGTATTTGATTTGATCGAATATTGTGACCAGAGATCTTGCCAAAAGTCGAACTGTGTAATCATAAGCCCTTTTCCATAGAGGAAATTCCTGAAGATCCCTCTCTCTTTGCTGCTTCCATGCAACCTTCTTCTGTTTTTCAACCAAATTCACACGATATGAATCTCCATCACTACCCTTTATTCTCCACAGCCCACCAGGAATACACTGAGTACATCGCATTTGCTACACACTTTATCTTTCAGATCAGCACTTCTATCGGTCCCGAATACACACCCAAATATACAGACAAGGACTGGAAAGTAGTATGAATAGGGGAACAGAAGACATGGATAGACACATAGTAAAAACCGGGGAAGGAATAAGCAGAGGATGCCAATTAACGTAGCCCCATTTCAAGTGTTAATCCATGGGCTTAGATTGGTGGGAGGAGTAAAAGAGAAACGGGGCAACCAATATCATCAAATAATATACCATAAAACAGAGTCTCACTGAGTTCATATGATAAAAATATAAATAGCAAGGAATGAAACAATATCTGTAAGCATATACAAGAACTAGAAATCAATAAAGTTCGCATGGAGTTTCTACCATCCTCAACCCAACAAGCAAACAGTGTCCCAGATCATAAAATGAGAGAATGAAGAACATAGATTGGGAATATGATCCAAAAAAATCAACAAAAAACTTACCTTAGAACTTCTCTTAAAGAGGCAAAGATTGCTTCTCTTTTCCAATTCCACTCCGTTCTCAATGCGTGCTCCAAGTCCCTTCCTTTATTCACTAACTTTTCTGATTCCACTGTAATTTAAATATGAATCTGTTGTAGTATGAGACACGGAAGAACCAAATGGAGAATCGCTCCTGAGTGGGTACCCAAGCTCTTTTCTTCTCGTCTAGTGACCTAATAGCTTTAGGACCATTCTTGGTGATGTCGCGCTTCCATCCTTCATTAAAGACAGGTGTGAAGTGGAAACATAAACTACTAGATTTAGCCTCAACCTGGTTTCAACCATTTCATTACTCAAAACATTCCAGATCCTGCCAGGGGCAAGAACCATGATCTGATCCCTTGCTGCAAGCACTCAGTGAGAAACTTTCTGGTGCGGAGATGACCTCAAGCAACCCTACTGTACATAGCCTTTATAAAGTTTCCACCTTTCTTGGAATACTCATGATCTCGATAGCCAAAAATGCTCCTCTGATTCTCGCTTTTCTGTCCAGTTCCCTCCTAGTGCATGCTGATCATGTCTGCTACCTGTAATGGTGTATATTCACGTTATCAATAGGAGTGTGTGTTGTTCCTCCAATCTCCCTAAACCGTCTCTGTTGGAGAGGAATTCCCCTTTCGAATTTGTAGCCTGATCGTAAAGGATGTGGTGTCTCCTCTTTGGTGTATGGACTACTCCTTTTCTATTCTTCTCTGTTTTCCTTCCTTCCTCGTTCCTCCTTTTTCCGGTGGTGCTACGACAACCTTATTTTCTTTCTCCTTCTCAATGCGTACTGCTAGTCCCCTTTGTCCAAAAACCTCTCCCCTTCCAAAACTTCCCATCTTTTCTTTTATTCTATCTCTGTTTTTCCAAAAGGAAACTTTCCTCTCTCCTACCAAAAAAAATCTGCCACTTTCCTTTCTCCAAAATTCTGGTGATCCTCCTTCCAAAATAGATGACAGCCCATTTCCTCATGCCCAAAAAGCCAAGAAATATGATTTAGGAAACTTATAATAAAATAAAATAAAATATAAAAATAAATAAATAAATAAATAAAATGAAAAAAAATGAAGAAAGCCATGCAAGTCATGCAGGCCATGCAATCATGCAAGTCATATAAAAAGTGAGTCTAAAAGTGGCTATGTGGGCCTAAGTGTCCTGGATGGGCCTAAAGTGGTGCCTAATGGGCCAAGTGTACCTAAATGGGTCTAAGGTGGTGTTTAATGGGCTAAGTGTACCTAAGTGGACCTAAGGCGTTAAGGACAGTGCCTAAGTCTAAATTAGGGTTGCCAAAGGTCACAATGAGGGATCAGATAATTCCTTAATCAGAGTCTCCGAGGTGGCTCAAAAAAGGTAAGTAGTATGAGTAGCTATGGGTCACCAAGGAACTATTGTGGAGCATTGAAAATGAACTTAAAAACATGTGCTAAAGGGATAAAATTGAGGGTGTACAACTTACTTTTTATTTTTATTTTTAAATGGGGAAAATTTAAGTAAAAACAAAAACCCCAGCATGACTCCAGTCAGGAAAAAGCGGTTTGCGAAAACTAGATTTTGTGTTCGGGGGTCAGGTCACCTATCGAAAAGGTACCTCACGCGAGGTAGTACCCCTCTAGGCCCAAAACTCGGTCTCTAGTAATGAACTGGGTATATGGGAGCATATGGTCAAAGATCAAACAAACCTTGGGCTAAACAAATGACATGAATCACATAGACCTGCCTAGTATTTAGCATGCACATACACTCAATAGGTCAAAATCAGAGTGCATACCTGAGGTCCCCAGCCAAGCGCTGCATAAGAGGTCAGTTAATAAGCTCAAATGCACAACAAATATACATAGCAATCATGCACCAAGCATTCATGTGAATTTCATTATCCAATGCCGAAGTGCATACCTGTGGTCCCCAGCCATGCGTTGCAAGGAAAAGGTGAGGCAATTAATACAAGCATACAACATGCACTCTCGATCAAACATCAAATCTCATGCCCACAAGAGAGGGAAGCAGGTCGAAATGAAATAAATGGTTTGCTTTCTTTTTCACACATCCCTCTAAATTCCATCAAACCAAACCATGCTCGCTTAACCCACATTCTTCCCATCCATGAAGTGGGCTCACATGAAATCTGACCAGACTGAACTCTGACCCTAAAGGTGGCCCACAAGTGCCTTGGAGCCTAAGGGCTCAAGCCACAATAAAAATGGGGGTCAAAACATGCTAAAATTGGGGTTGCCTAGCAAAACCTGTTGAATTGGTTCCCAACTGGTGCAACCGATTGAGAAAAATTCTGAAACTTTACCAGTAGATTCCTCGAAGAATAATAAATCTAACAAAAAAATGACACTCAATTCCGAGCCCAGATGAGAGATAACCAACCGAAACAATGCAACGTGTTTATAAAATGGGGCTACCAAGCAGAACCTGTTGAATCGGTTCCCATCCGGTTCAACCGATTGAGAAAAATTCTAAGACTTTAACAGAAGATTTATCAAAGAATAAGGAATCCAAAAAAACAACGACACTCAATTTTGAGCCCGGATGAGGGAGAAATGGCCAAAACAATACAACGTATTTATTAAATGGGACTGCCTAGCGAGACCTGTTGAACCGGTTCCCATCCAATTCAACCGATTGAGAAAAATTCCGAAACTTTAACATAAGATTCCTAAAAGAATAAGGAATCCAACAAAAAAAAAAAACAGTGCTCAATTCTGAGCCCGGATGAGGGAGAAACGACCAAAATAATGCAATGTGTTTATTAAATAGGGCTGCCTAGCGGGACCTATTGAACCAGTTCCTAGACGGTACAACCGATTGAGAAAAATTATGAAACTTTAAGATAAAATTCCTCAAAGAATAAGGAATCCAAAAAAAAAATGGTGCTCAATTCTGAGCCCGAGTGAGGGAGAAACATCCAAAACAATGCAACATGTTTATTAAACGGGGCTACCTAGTGGGACCTGTTGAACCGGTTCCCAGCTGGTCCAATTGATTGAGAAAAATTCTGAAACTTTAACATCATATTCCTCAAATAATAAGTAATCCAAAAAAAAATGGTGCTCAATTTTGAGCTCGAATGAGGGAGAACCGGCCAAAACAATACAATGTGTTCCTTGTAAAAGGCCAAGCCCGAGCCACCCAACCTTATTAAAACTAAGGCCACAATAATCCTTCCCTTAACAATCAGGAGGTGACAATGACCTTCAACCAAAGCCAAAACTAATGAAGGCAGTGAACCTATTGCTCACACATCAAAAGTAGGTCACTCTCCCCCATTCCTAATCAGAACCAACCCAAAATGAGACATCCATAGCAAACATAAAAAAATGAAACCATGCGACAGTTATATATCAACCAAACTATGAACTGGGAAATAGATCAAAATGATGCAAAGAGGAACAATACTAAATCATCAAACACTCCTTATTTGAAACAGCCATAGAAGTTTCTATAGTATCTTAAACAGAGAAGTAAATCTAAAAGGAAAGGAATCAGTGCTTACCAGATTGTTCTCCCCTCAGCAAACTTGGACAGAGTTTTTTCCTCCCAGAAAAAATGCAAAGGAAAAGGTCATTCTCTCTTTCCGTTCTGGCTTTTTATACCAGAACCCCTGCTCCTTCCACTTTCCTCTTTGGTTTTCCCTCCTTCAGCTCTGGAAAATGCCCCCATCAACCTTGGAAACCAGCCCCATAAACACTCCTCCAATCACTAGGTAAGCTTCTCTCTCCACATTTACTCCTTTGCTTCACCACCAAGAATCCATATGGATTCGTGGTTGGCTACAAGGAACCTAAACCAAGGCCCAAAATGGACCCAAAATATTTCCCAAGACTGATCTAGAGCTTATGGGCCCGAGCCATGTAGGATTTGGGCTCCAAAATCACCAAAATCAGTGCTCTATACAAGCTGGCCCAATGAACCGATTGAACCGGTTGATCCGGTTGAGAAAAATTTTAAATTTTGATAAAATATTTCTTGAAGAACAAGGAGTCCATTAAAAAAAACGGCGCATGATTCCAAGTTCGGATGAGGAAGATATGATCGAAACAAGCCCAAGTGCTCCATATTCGAACCTGCTCCTATGAACTCGGGCTGAACTAAAATTTTGGAGACCGGTCGAGCCGGTTGAGAAAAATTTGAAATTTTGACAGACTATTCCTTGAAGAACAAGGAGTCCATAAAAAAAATGGTGCACAATTCCGAGTTCGGATGAGGGAGATATGATCAAAACAAGCCCAAGTGCTCCGTATTTGAACCTGCTCCTATGAACTCGGGCTGAACTAAAACTTTGGGGACCTCACTTCCTTCCTTTAGCATGATGTGAACAACTAGGGAATTGGCCATGACAGCACTCCAAAATGAACTACACACTCGCACTACATTGGACCACAAATGAACCTACACAAGGCTCGAAAACCAATCAAGCCCAAAAGGGTGGCCATGGCGGTGCCATACGAAAAAAAAATTGGGTGCATGTGACACCCCTAAGATAAATACAAGTGTCGAAGGACAAAATTGAGGGTCTACAGTGATAGCACTAACTTGTTAGGTTACGGACACCAATTCATAGGGATTCTTCATGCAATGGATAGTAGGTCACAAACCTGAGCACTTAGTGTCTCGTTGTAATATACATAAGGTATTGGAGTGCAGTTAACTCTCTATAGTGGGATGTTGAGTCAATTTCAAAATTTGATTATGAGTGAGCCAATACTCCTATGGGTCTCAATGATCCCCGCTCTAAGCTCATATTCTTTGTTTGCACAGCTTGTGAGGGTTGGATGGGTTTTTAGTTCACTTTTGTGCATAATGGCATTTTGGTAATTATACAAGGTTACATAGGGATAAGTGAGTGGTATCTCTAGATTGGGCTAGTTAAGTAATTAGGCCTTTTATAATTATTTAATCAATTAGCAATTTTTTTGGGCTAAATTAAATGACCCAAGCCCATTGTGGGCTTAACTCACTTAAGCCTAGTAGGAAGCTTATAAATACCCCTTTAGCAGTTAGGGTTTCCAAGTCTTTCCATTCTCCCCTTTAGTCTCGAGAGAGAACCCTAGCCTCTACCCTTGAGATCTCCACCATCTCAATGCCTAGACACAAGGAAGAGTCATCGAGCGAAAGACCATAGTGTTTATGAGATCCATTATGACTTTGGAGTTATCTACATTGATTGGAACTGATCTTGAAAAATCCGAATCAAAAGTATGTGGCTTTATTCTCTAGATCTATGTTTTATATGGTATTCGTATTGTTTTTTAATACATGTTTATCTATGGTGATAGATTTAGAGAGCCTATGATAGATTAGCATGCACCTTTCACGGTCTAGGGCATGGGAATGGAGTAATCTATGGTTCCCAACAACTAGTATCAGAGCCCTAGGGTAGGTTCTAGCATGTTAGATTTGTCTTAGGGTGTGCTAAATAAGTTTTAGGATGTTAACTCTATTTTTCAAGGTTGTTTTATTCATCTCATGGCCTTAAGGGATGAATGGATGAGATGATTTTATTTATTCAATTAAATATATCAATATATATGGATTGATTGATTATAATTGTGATATGATCTTTGATTATTGTTTTCTATATTGGGTTATACACGTCATAAGGGGTACAGGATTTTTATTTGGCTGTAAAAATCTTTTCTTTTCAATAGACGGATTGTAAGCTCCTTTATAGGAGCATAGAAATCTTTATTACTGTAAAAATTTTGGTTTTTTATATCCATTTATGGTGACCCAAGAGAAAAGAAATAATCTTGAAGGTTCTTATTGAGATTCTATGGTGGTTAAAGAAGAAAGAAGGATTCTTAGAAGTTCTTGTTTTAAGATCCATGGCTAAACAATGATGACAAATTAAACTCAAAATTGGGACTATCTCCTAGTAGCTTCTTGGGGCAAGCCACATATGGATTTGAATCTTAGAATTCATGAACCCAATGGTTCAAGGGGATTGCAATTCAGAGTTAAAACGAGGGAGATATGGCTTAATAAAGCAAGGCTACACAAAGTGCATGGCAGCATAGTGACATCAACTTTGAGCCAAAATTGGGACCACTTAGACTAAGTTACTTGGGTAAATCACATACATTTTTTTTTAATCTTAGGAAGTTAGGAATCCAGCACTTCAAATAGATCAAAATTTGGAGTTGAAACGAGGGAGATATGGTCAATCGAAGCAATGTTGCACAAAGAGTATGCTATTACAAGATTGCATACGGGTCCAATTCTTTTTTGTTTTCTAGGCTAAATTTTGGGCCTCTCCTTTTGGACTTCTTTTGGTGGCAATTAGGCCTTTTGGGTTTTCATTTTCCATTAACCCTATTTTTGGTTGCAGAACTGTTTTTGGTCATTTGGATTCTATCCAAATTTTAATTACCAAATATGCAATAGGATCCCTAAAGGCCATGGTAAAAGTTCTATTTTGTTTATTCCCTTGCTTTTATTATATGCTCTTGATTAATTGCTTATGTAGCCTCAAGATAGTTTGGTATTCTTAATAGAAAATAAATTTTCATACTTTTTTCAAAATTGGAAAACTTATTTAAATTGGAATGTGCATGGTTATGAAATTTTATTTTAAAAGAAAAAATAAGTTAGAAAAATGATTAAGAGTTTTCTTACCTTTCAAAAATTAATTCTTAGAGATCTAAATTTTATTTAAAATCTTCTCAAATATTTGATATCTCTAAGAATAAAATCTTTTTTTAAGGAACAACTCTTATTTTTCCAAATCTTTATAAAATAGTATTTTTCCTATTTTGCATAGGATTCTAATTTAAAGAAAATAACTTAATTTTGGAAATTCATGATAGATAATTTATAATTAAGAACGGTTACCAAAATAAGTATTAGAACCCAAATAAAAGTTATTTGGTATTCTTAGTAAATTTTCATAAGAAGATATTTTCCAAGATTATCTATTTAAACTGATTGTTGCTAAGAAAATTGTTATTTCTTTAGAACTATCTGTTTGTTAAACTTTATGAGGTTTTCTTGTTCTTTCTCGATGAGAAAAGGAAAACTATACCTAAAGTTGGTCCTCCAGGCTCTCCCTCCTCCCCTAAAGAGAAGGAGAAAACCATTCTGCTTAAATAGTTCAAAGATAAGGAATAAGAGAGCAATTCTTTTAGCATAGAAGTCCCGGTTTAAAAGTAAATAATGGATTTGGAAAATCTCATGATAGAGTATTTATGATAAGAAGGGTTACCAAAATAAATTTGGAAAGTTTTAGTAATTTAATGAAGATATAAAATATTTTGAAAATACTTTCCTTTATTGGAAATAAAAATTTTTGGGAGTTTTCCATAAAAAAAATATTTTATTCATTAAAGAATTACTAAATGGTCCAATTTTTTGTAGTATTTAATGGAATAAATTATTATGAAATTTCCATGGAAATATTTATCAAGTTGGAAAAGTGTAAGGAATACGGAAAGTAAATCTTATGAGGATTTTTTAATATGAGAAACAAAAGTTTGTTTCTTAGATAAGGTGCTCTTAGGATTATTCACAATGTCATAAATTTGTAATTTTCTTATCACACAAGAGTTTCCAATTTGGAAAATAAATATTTTGGAAATTTTCATTAGAGATAATTTATCGTTAAAAGATTATTACCAAAAGGCTTAGTAGTTTGATGGAAATAAATTTCTTTGAAACATTACCTAGATAAAATATTTATTAATTGAAATTGTGTATACAAGGTGAATTGTATGAAAATAGTTTTAAAATTTTGAGAGTGAATATTTTATCAAAATTCTTTTTGAATTACTCATGGAAATTTTAAATTTTTCATGTTGGTATTATCTTATTACACTAGGTTTCTAATTAGGAAATAAATATTTTTGGAAATTTTCAAAGCAAATAATTTATTTATTAGGGAAATTACTAATGGTTTTAAAATGTTCTTATTTATCTCAAAAGACTAAGTGGGAGATGGCCTTAGGCAAGCCCACAACCTCCATTGTCGAGCCCATCTTGATTTAGGTTCATCACTACCCGCATGGTGGGTTAAGAATTAGGAGATATGGACTCTCCACATGGACGAGACTAGATATGTCTATAGTAGGAGTGGCCATCCCCACAATGGGGTTCTTTATTTGGTTACATTGATAGTTCAAGAACAATGGTTATACACTTGACATGGGATATGAAGTGGTAGAATCGCCCCATGTGGTCCCACTTGCATAGTCCATCGGCTAAACAAAAAGTGTGTTGATATTGCCTTTAGATACCTTTATAGTTAAGGCAAGGAGATCAATCTAAGAGGGTCTCTAACTTGTAGTAAGGTCATGACCTGCCCCACGTAAGCTTCATTCTTATGATACTAGGATATCTTGCAAAAGGACATGTAGTTTAAGAGCTCTACATTTTTGCTAAATTAATTACTAATTACCATGAATGCTCAATTATTTCATATGTTTGGTTATATTCTTTGTTACAGATATCATGTTGGTTCTATTATCACTCTCTTTCTCACAATAGGGCAAGCCCAACTAATCAATTAGACTAATCTTATCTTGGATATAGTAGCTAATTTCATAAAAGCTAGTTTAGAAAGAGCTAGCTATTCCTTAGGAACTAATCTAGCAAAAGGAAAGAGCGGTATATCAAGGTAAAATTAGACGGATCAAAAGACGAAGTGTCTAATACTTGGATCTTTGGATAATGTGTTGCAATAGCAACACAAGTCTATTGCTAGAGACTTTGATATTCTCTTTCTAGTTTGCAATGGTTATTTGGTGATCAGGGTAGGTTAGTTTTGACAAGCTACTCTTAAGACTATTATGAACACTGGTATACGTATGATCTTAAAGACCTTGCCATTTTCCTTCGGGATGGCTAAAAAGATTCTCAGAGATTATAAGGTGTTCATATGGAAATCAAAGGTTCTTCAGGTTCTTCTCTCAAGAAGAAGAAGAACAATACTAAATAAGGAAAGTTCAGGAGAATGAATAAGAGAGCAAGCTCAAGGGCAAGTGCTTCCTTTGTGACCTTTTAGGACACTAGAAAAGGAATGCCCAGATTACCTAAAGGAAAAAAGGAACATATACATCATTTTATCGTTGTTAAGTATTTAGTGGTGGATTTCACTATTTATAGTGGATAGATTCTAGGTCCACTGTCTATAAGTCCTTATAAGATATTCAATAAGTGAGAAGGTTAAAAGATGGGATTATACTTACCTTAGCTTCAAATGCAAGGTTAGTTATGTAGGTTATTGGGAGGTAATATCCTCTTCCTTTATATGTATTCCATTATCACTTTGCCTAGTGATGAGAATAATTAGATCTCAGGATTAAACCTAGCACTAATTAAACATTTGGTTTCTAGACCTAGGTCATATTAATCTAAATAGGATCCAAAGACTGGTAAAGGTTGAAATCTTTGATTCAAAAAGATCTTTCAGTCTACGAATCCTATATAGATGATAAAATGAGCAAGAAGACTAGAGCCAAGGAATGTTTGGAGTTAGTGCATACTAACATGTATGGAACTTTTACTGTCCATGCATGAGGAGGGTGAGGGTATTTCATCACTTTTAGTGATGATTATTCTAGGTTTGAATATGTAGATAGGAAATCCAATGCCTTAGATACATTCATTGAATTTAAGGCGGAATCGGATAACCTATTAGGTATACATATGAAGTCACTTCGATTAGATCAAGGTGATATGTCTAGTAAGTTTGATTCTTTTTGTTAGAGCACAAGATTATTTCCTAGTCATGAGCACCAGGGCCTCCATTGCAAAATGGAAAGGTGGAAAGAAGATATCAAACTTGGTTGGACATAGTGAGATCGTGGATAGGTTTCTCATCTTTTCCCACTTTCTTTTGGGGATATGTCTTATAGACTATAATAACTTTTTTTCTTAAGAGGTATATCAATTTATAGGATATCTAAGAGAATTTTTGGGTTATTACCTTTATAGTCAGGATCATCAAAAGGTATTTTTTGACACAAATGTTAGATTTTTAATGAATACTATATGATAAGGAATAAGGCAAAGAGTGATATAGGTTGGAGGATATATTAGAAGATAGTCTCACATTTCATAGGATACTATGGATCCAAAAGGTTAAAGACAAACCATTCTTATGATTTCTAGTACACTAGTGCCTCATCATAGTGGGAGGTTCATATCCCACATATTATGATGAAGCAGTGAGCAGTGTTTGTGTTCACTTAAGGCAAGGAGCTATGAAAAGACCGTTAGAATCTTTGTATTCTAACACAGTGTAGACCCCAAAATTTGTCTCATTTTTTTATTTTTACATTAATTTTGAGCTCAATTTTATCAATAAATTTCAAACCCGATTACATTTGAATTATTTTTGGCTCATTCACCCTTTAATTCTTAGTTTTTATTATTTTGTAAATTGTTTTATTTTCATTTTTATTTGTTATTATATTTTTTTTATTATTTTCTCTCTCCTCTCTCTTCCTCTTTCTTCCCATCCCAACTACCCCACCCACTCTCTCTCTCTCCTCCCATACCCCTCATCCCACGACCATACCCCTATTCCCTTATGGATTTTTTATTATTATTATTATTTTCCCTCCATTTTTCTTCTTCTTCCTCATTCTTCTTCAACTTTTTTTTCTAGCCCTTTCTCTACCCAAAAACACCCACAGTGACCAGCCACACCCATTCTCTCATCTCTTCCTTCTTCTCTTTCTTCTCATCTCTCCCTTTTCCTTTGAGTTTTTTTTTTCTTTCCATTTTTTTTTCAGATGGCCGAGCCCCCCATTTTCTCTTCCCTTTTTATTTTTTAGTTTTTTTCCCCCCATTTTTTTTCTCCACACGGCCGACTGCCCCTATCTCCCCAACTTCTCAACTCTTCCCCACATTTTTTTCCTCCACAAACTACGATCGGCTCCCTCATTTCTTCTTTCATTTTTTTTTTCTTTTTTTTTTCTTCCCCCCAAACACACACACTGGCCAATTTTCCCATCTCCATTCTTCCATTTTTTCTTTTTTCTTCTCCCCCAACTCCCACACAGGCTTCCCCCATTTCTTTTCCTTTCCATTTTTTCTCATCTTTCCTTCCCATTTTTATTTTATTTTATTTTATTTTGTTTCCCAAAAACCCATTAACCCTCACCGTCGCCGGCAAGACCACCGGCCAGTCATCGCCGACGAGCCATTGCCGGTCAATGATCATCTCCCACTTTTCCCCCATTTTCTTTCTTTCCCACACTAGCTCCAACATTAGTTAAAATTTTAATTTTAATTTAATTTAATTTTGTTTTTTTATTATTATTGTTGCCATTATATTTATTATTATTTTATTTATGCAATAATAGTTTGGGTGTTTTGAGTTTGTTTAATTTAGTTAGTTATTTATTTATTAAATTGTGTTCAATTTTGATTGTAAATTGGGATTAGCATAAATTGGGTTGACTTTAGTTGTGGATTTGGATTTGTATAGTAAATTGAGCTTGGATTATGGGGTATTAAATTTAGGCCTAATGAGATTTATTTTAATTTATCATGTTTTGAGTTTAATTAATTAAGCTTATATTTTGGCTATTAATTTGGAAACTTTGGATTAGGGCCTATGACATGTGAGATATTTTTGTTGGGTTATATTCGTTAATTTAGGCCCATTTTTAATTGGTGAAATTTATCGGATTAATTTGAAGTTTGGATTTGAGCTCAAATATTTGTTTTGGACTTTGTATATTTCTGGATATTTACATTTGTGCTATTTTTGTTTTTGCATGGACATATTCTACAATTTTGTTGGCTGAATACGAATTCATGACACGTGGAGCATGAAATTTCATGGAAAAAAGTGAGATTGAAAAAGTTATAAGAAGACATTGAGCTTGTTGTAAGTTTATTTGGGTACATATTTTATTTCCCACTTTTATTTGGTTTTATTTTTATTAGTTCTTGTAAATATTCGTTTGTATATATTTATTGCGTGTGTACAGAATTGAACATCGATCAAACTAGAAATTTTGTTTAAATGAGAGGAAGAATTCAGTAAATATGTTTTAATAAAATAATAATTTTAAAATATTCTTTTTAATAAAAGAATTTTTTTTATTTATAAAAATTCAGAAAAATGCATTTAAAAAAAAAACCAAAAGAATTGTTTTTAATAGAATTTGAAATTTTGTTTTTAATAAAATTGTCCAAAAATTTCTTCGTTTAATAAAAATTGTTTTGTAAATAAAGTTGTCCCAAAAATTAATTTTTAATAAAATTGTCCAAAAAATATATTTTTTTTAAACGAATTCTTTTTCCTTAATTAAAATGGGATTAAAAGTATTTTTTTAGAAATAGAGAATTTAAATCTTTTTTTTTCTTTCTAATTAAAATTCCTTTTGCAAATGAAGTTATGTCTTTTTAAATAATTTGTATAAATCACTTTTCTTAAATGAAAACAAATTGAAATACTTTTGTAAATAAAATTGTAAAAATTCATTCATTTTTTGTAAAAGCAAGTAAAATAATTCTGTTGCCAAATTGAAATTTTGTAATAAATTCTTTTGATATAATAAATATACATAACTTTTTTTGAAATTGAGAAAATAAGTTGACTTTTTTTTTTTGAAAATAAATAAATTGAAATCATCAATTCAAAATCATTTTTTACAAAATCCTTTGAAATTTCTTGAAAACCATTTTTTTTAATACCTTTTTTTTGTTCAATAAATCATTTTTGCATAATCCTCTTGTCATTTATTTTGTGTATTCTTGTAATTAGATTTCATCATTATTTGTGTGTATTGATTTTCACCATGACTTGTACATACTCATTTGCATTATTATTTTTCTTGGTATCCATAATTAATTAATTAATTAATTGCCACAATTTCCTCAATTCGTTTAGTAGAGACCATATGTATATGGGCTTAGAGGGATGCTACGGCTCACCACCGTACCTGCCCAATAAGTAACCTAAACTAGTACCTATAACAAGTACAGTAAAAGAGTCGATGTTGAGAAAAAGCTCTCAACAAATTATTCCTCAACAACGATTTGAGATTAAAGGGGAAGTTCATATTGTTATTCAATATGATGATGTTGAGCCTAAGTCGGTTCAGGAGGGTCTTACTTGTCTAACTAAGGATGAATGGAGAAAAGCAATGGAAGAGGAATTGGAGTTAATGATAAAGAATCAATTCTGGGACTTGGTTGATCTGCCTTCAGATTAAAAAGCTATTGGGAACAAATAGGTTCTTAAAATAAAACAAAAGACAAATGGATCGATTGAAAACTATAAAACTCAATTAGTTGCTAAAGGGTATACCCAACAAAAGGGTATAGATTATGAGGAAACTTTTTCTCCAGTAGTTAGGTTTTCCTCAATTGGCTTCATTCTAGCTATTGCAGCTCATATGGATTTAAAGTTACACCAAATGAATATTAAGACAACTTTCCTTAATGGAGAATTGAATGAAGAAATCTATATGGAACAACCAATAGGTTTCATTATCCAAGGCCAAGAGCGCAAAGTGTGAAAGTTAAATCGATCGACTTATGGCTTTAAGCAATCATCCAAATAGTGGTACTTGAGATTTCATTGTGCAATAACTTCGTACGATTTCACAATGATTGATGAGGACCATTGTGTTTACATTAAACAACATAAAGATAAATATGTGTTATTATCTTTATATGTAAATGATATACTTAGAGCTAGAAATAATTTGAAGTTTGTTCAAACCATTAAAAGATGGTTATCATCTACTTTTGAGATGAAAGATATGGGAGAAACATCTTATATTCTTGGAGTAAAGATCCATAGAGATCATTCTAACATACTAGTGGCTTTTTCATAAGAACACTATATTAAGAAAATCCTTGAACAATTTAATATGCAAGATTGCAATCCCATTGACACTCCATTTGCAAGAAGTGAAAACTTAAGCAAAGAAATGAGTCCAAAGACTCTAGAAGAAAAAAGGAAAATGAGTAATGTTCCCTACTCCAATGTTGTTAAGAGTCTAATGTATGTTACAATGTGCACAAGACCAAACATCTGCTATGCTGTTGGGATGGTTGGTCATTACCAAGCAAATCCTGGAATGATGCATTAGAAAGTAGTAAAGAGAATTCTTAGGTATCTAAAAGCATTAAGAACTATTCCCTTTGTTATCAAGGCAAAGAATTGTGTTTGGTGGGTTATTCAGATGTCGATTGAGCAGGTGATCTAGATGAGCGCAAATCAACATCTGGATATATATTCTTGCTTAACAATGGTGCTATCTCATTGAGAAGCAAGAACCAAACTTGTATAACTTTATCAACCATGGAAGCTGAATTTATTGTCTATTTAGCTATAGTATAGGAAAGTGTATGGTTGAAAAGATTTCTACAAAGCTTGGGAATAGTCAATGATGTTTTTGGGCCAACAACAGTCTATAGTGATAGTCAAGTTATGATCGCTTATGTAAAGGACCCAAAATATCATGGAAGAGCTAATCATATAGATACCAAGAATAATTTTATAAGAGATATCATTGCACAAATAGAAGAACTATATGTGAAATGGTTACTGATCCATTCACAAAATCCATTTACAAAATCCATTTCGAGAGATATGTTTTCTGTACATGTAAAGTAAGTAGGACTGCGTAGGTTATAATTTATGTTGATTATATGACATGGATCATTATTAATTGGATATAAGATACTCTATAAATGATCAAATGAGATGAGATTAGTTATTCATATCATTGAATATGTAAATGGTACTTATACATATATGCTCTTAAATGTATGTCAATAGGCAAAGGTTAGCTCTCTCACACGAGCAACTGCCCCAATCAATGTGTTTAAGAGTTAGGATGAGACATGGTATACTGATGATGATAAATGAGTAAAAAAGTATACAAAGATAATGAGTGTCACCTTGATTAAGCATCAAGATGAGGTCAATAATAAATGGCATATTGAGCGAATGTAATTGCCCACAATTACTTTTGCCTATTTGAATTGGACTTAAGTTTTATCATAAAAGGTTTGAGGAGAACTATAGATGTGAAACTCAAACAAGTTGTTAGTATGAAGCTCTTAGTTGAGGTCTGTATGGTGGTAATTTGATATATTGTGGACCCGCGTTTTTCACGTGGGTCCCCACTCAATCGGTGAAACTCGCTTTTATTTTGTGAAAAATTAACTTTTATGGAAAAGTTGGAGTCGCCATTTATTTTATTTTTATTTTAAAGGGAAAATAAAACAGGAAAGAAAACCCTAAAGAAATGACTCCATAGTTTTTTGGAAAAGCGTGTCTTTGAAAAACCTTAGTCTAGGTCTGGGGATCAAGCTACCTATTGGGAAGGTACCTTCAAAAGGTAGCATCCCTCTAAACCCTATAAAGGTCTCTACTGACTAAGTTGAGAGAAATGTGGTAATTGAGGGTACCAAGGTAGACTAAAGTAATTTCATAATTAACATACCAAGCTAGAAAGTCCAATCATGATCATAAAAGAGAGTCAAAGTGTGTACCTAAACTATTTCTCAAGCGCTATCATTAAACATCAAAGTTAGTGTAGAGATATAGTACACAACATGCATTTTATTCCAAGCAAGTCAAACATACATCTAAGCACCCGAGGATTTCATCAAACATGGGTATGATCTTCAATAGCATGTATGTTCATAGAATTTTCGAAAGTGAGTGAGAGAGAGAGAGAGAGAGCGTACCTGGGTAGCAAGCTAAATGCCTCTATGGAAAACAAGGTTAGCTCAATAGCAGGTATGAACAATCCTCATATATATCAAAAAGTACAATTAAAATCGGCCAAATATCGAACAATCCCCTCATTTGAATCAATATCAGAGAAGATATCAAGAATGTCAGACCCCTCACCAAGGTCCAAATTGCTTTTGCAAGAATTTATTCAATCAGTCCCATTATTTGAAACCATAAAGTTTATTTGTGTTTGTTAAACACCCAAAAAATCGTAAAGATTATCAAGAAAATGCATGCCAGGAGGAAATTTGGCAGTAAAAGTTTATTGAAAATGAGGATTTTTATTACCTAGAAGAAATCTAAAGATGAATTTTCCAAAGCTGGAATTATTCAGTTAAAAATGGATTTGAAAAATCAATTCAAAACAGTAATTCCCAATTAATATAGCAAAAAGAGGAGGAGGTGTGCACCAAAGCGACAATGCTGGAGTGGGACCCGAGGTGTGACTGAGACTGCAATGTTGACATTGGTAGTGCTGCTGTTATTCCCCCAGTTTCAGAACCATGCAGTTGACTGATTTGATTTTCAATGGGGCCCTAAAATGGTTATTGTCTTGGAGAATAAATCAGAGAGGAAGTAATGAGGGAAGTGGTCATTAATATCAATATGGATGTCTCCCTACTCTGGAGTATCAGCAACACGGATCTCCCAGTCTAGGCAAAAGTTTGAGCATCCCCCAGAGCATTATTACTAATGAAATCCATTTTAGACATGTCTCCTAGAACATCTGAACCTCCACACCTTGCGAGAATGTGGAGCCATGTAGTCTTAAGGCATGAGATTATTTCCAATACCAGGTCGAGTACATCCAGCTTGAGAGTTCTGGTTTAGAAAACTTCCTGGAAACCCAGCTGGTGCTCTTGTCAGTCTTGAAATGGCATGTTTTCCCGTGTACTTGCTCATAAAATTCTCACAAAGGCTTCTTCAATGTTAAGCACGTAGGAAGCAAGGGCTTTGGCAAGCTCTGTCTTCCCATTAAGTTCCTGAACTGATGCATTCCTTTGTAAGGCATTCCCTTGATGGAAGTTTTCTGACCTAACTCCACTACTTAAATCCTGAATGGGAATTTGGCCAAACAAATCCCTCCCCTAAAATCCATGTTCGGCTATGAAAGTTCCATCGGGCATGCAAGTCTGCTCCCGAGGAGCAATGCCTAGAAAGGGATTACTAAAGGCAGATGGCTGCATTGAGGGCTTCTGCGATTGGTTAGCACTGACATTGGCCAAGAAACTAGTGGAATCACGAGACATCTCTCAAAGATGGATATAAGGGCTCACGTTGCTTCATGCACTCGCAACAGGAGTACCATACAAAGACACATCAGGCTGTTGCGGAACCAGATCCATTGATCGCACAGCCTGACCTTGCTCTTGTGCATTTGGCAGTCTGTTTGGAAGTCCTTGCACAAACGGAGGTGGACCACGCTGCACCAAGTTCATAGACATATGTGATGCATCATAAATAGGTGTTCCATTGCTCCATCAAAAACTGGATTTGAATCTCCTACGCGAGTAGAAGGATATGAAGCTGACTGTTTCAATCTCTGCGGCAAAACTCTCTCAAAATCTGGTATGACTGAAGGTTACTGTAACTGAAGGGTTTATTCGTTGAGCCAATTACACCTGTACATTCTCATTCGCTTCCTTGTTGTCTTCCACTTCAATTGCAATGACATACCATCCTTCAAGAAATCCGGACTGAATCCTAAGCCTTCTATTCATCATTTCCTGAGCCTGACTGAGAGTTGACACAGCCGAACCACCCAGAACAGAATTGCCTTCAGGAATCCTCCGAAACATAGACACAAGTGTGGCATTTGCTAGTAGTAACCACTTCTGGTATCAATTCGCAGCTGTATATTGCCATCTTGATCTTCATATATCAGTTCAGTCTGATTTGGGTGCAGAACGAACCACGTTTACAGTTGCACAGTTTTGAAATTCCTTTCGGCATTCATGAGCCTTCATATCCCAAATCTTAATTATGTCGTCTTCGGAACGCTTTGTTTAATCTATTTTGGACGTTGAACATCATTTTCATGCAGTAACTGGTCATTCACAACTTTCATCAGGTCAGTAGGCATTACATATGGCATGCTACAGTCTTTCATACATTCAAACTCCCATCTTTGAGAATTAAAGCAGTTGCGAAGAAATAAAACAATAGCAAGGCGAATGGCTTCATCACGGACTCGAGGAATTTCAAGACGAGAGAAGGGTCATGCATGCGGAGGGAATTCTTTATTATGACGTGGAGGTAGTGAGGTGACAGAAAGTGGGCGGAGGATATTGATTGCGTAGGGGGACCACTTTGACTCTCACAACAAGCATCATTTTCCTGTAACAAGGTCTTTCATTTTAGAAATAAGTGAATTTTTAAATCAGTTTTCATGCATGGATAGGTTCAGCTACACGTAGCACTTTTGTCCACTGCATGCATTTGCATCCCGATCACAGGCCCATATAACGTAGCCTACCTCTTGATCATCCAGTCTCAGAATTTTCCAGTCAAGTCCTGTGCCGTTCGATTTAATCTGATCCTTTAGCTTAATAGAGAGAGAGTGGTTCGACTGTTCCAGTCTATGAGATGGGTGGCTTGCTGAATCAACCCATGCTTACATAGCTCACTCAGCATTTCTAGGTAGGTACGAACTCGCTCCACTATTTTTATCAAGCAAATAGCCACATTTTCTACAAGTTGTCGGTCCTCATACTGAAGAAGATTACACAATGAAGGGACAGCCAGCATGAAAGGTGTTGTGCACTCAGAAGGCAGTTTCTTACATATATTCACTACAGTAGACAGTGCAACTCTCTGCACAGTAGTGGAGAAAAAAAAAGGGAAAGTTGTGTTTCGGGGAGGCCCATTTCTCAATATTATTGTCTTGAAAACTGAAGTTTGCGTAACTCAAGAGATGTCCACTATTTCATATTTTTTTTCCTTTTCATGCACTATATACTGTTTGTAATTGCATTTCCAAAAATACCCCTCCTTGCATCCCTGTCAGCAGCCAGCCCCCTCTCCATGTCATCTGACCTTGTGCGTTTAATAGACACAAAAATCTAAAACATAAAAGTTATCAAATTTGCAAGACCCATCCGACCCGATAAAGTTAGAAATTTGGGAAAACTCTGTCACTTCCTCTCACTTTGCCCTAACCCATCTGCATTTTCCGAAAACCCTTCAATGAAGCCAAAGTTGAGCCATTTCTTCATCTTTGTTCATCAAAGGTGCAATATTTTGAAGGTTTCTGGAAACAATTTTTTTTTTGTTTTCCTTGAGGGTTTTGCATGGATTTTCTTGGAAATCAAACGAGGATGAATTATCCCGGAAATAAAATGGGGGATGGATTTTCTTGGGAATCAAACGGGGGTTTCAAAAAAAAAAAATTAATAAGGTGATTAGATTAGTACCTACGAGGATTGAGAGTGGGAGAGGAAAATAGGGCCTTTTTAAGGATTCTGTCGTCTGGAGAGCAACTTCAGAAAAGGGCTTCTTCATGGCTGAGCGAGAGAAGTGGGTCACCCTTTTGAGTTTTAGATTTAGTATGAAAAAAAAAGAGGAAAGAAATGATGAGAACAATTTGCTCCATATAAATAATTATTATTTATTAATTATCCATCTTAATTTTTATTAAATCAGCTGATAATATATTGTGTCTTTTGCCTTTTTTGTGGTATAGATTCTGTTGGTTTTTTATTTCTCCTTATTTGGTTCATTCTATATTTGTTTGTTCAACTAAAGCCCTGGTTTCCACACAGAGGGGTGCATCAAACAACAAGTTCCTCAACTATTTAAACAAACACATACTACCTGTTTTTGATAAGGTAATACTTTGACCTTGTGTTCTCTGATGATATAAACATGTTGACTTGGATTTTCTAATCTTCCACGTGATACCTATTTTGTACTTTTTGTATTAGTTTTGAAATTTGATGATTCTCTTTGCACTTTTTTTTTTTTGGGTTGGCAAACTTTTGAATGCAACTATCATGCAAGGGATATTGAACTTTTTTGTGTCTCTAGAATAGGTACTGTTTGAAGTGTTTGCATCTTATATTTGATAGAAACTGAAATGGACGCATGAGCCATTTCTATTTACGTTATGGTAATAGTTATAGATACAATATATGTTTTTCTAACTACTTACAAGTGTTCAAAGGTACTTAGAAATGCATACACAATTCATGTTCATGCTGCTGCAAATGGTGTATTCAATTCTTTTTCTATTATATACATATATTTTCCCTGGGAAAGGATAGTACAATGTATTCCATAAAGAAAATGAAAGAATTCAGCTTATAAGTGGTTTGTGCTGTCATTAAACTGGAGTAAAAGGAACACTAGACGTATAAACTACAAACAAGAAGAAATTCCTTAAAATCCCAGCTTTTTAGAAGCCCCTGTGGTGCATGGACAGTTGTTCCTATTTTGAGGGGGAAAAAACATGAGAAATGCCAAAAGTGCCCTAAATTACACAGGGAGTGTACAAAGGGCGCCTAAAGCACCACCAATAAAAACAAAGGGAGTTTATAAGTCATAGGAACAAGGTTCCCACATGGTAAACCTTGTTGTTTATGAGTCATGGATTTTCAGAATTCCATGTCATACCCGGTATAAGTGTTCCTTCATTGATGGATGTTTAATTATTAGTGGGACCTTAAGGTCACAATCATAGTCATCACCCACTGATTCCTTCCAATAACAGCATTAGCTGAGGATTCTTGCAATGTGTATGTGTGAATAAGACACACCCATCAACTTATGATCATGGATTTCAAGCTTAATGGGTGAAAGCTAAGATTGAAATTATTTTCAGTCTAGAACCCAATTATCTATTAGACCATTTTGTACATTGGTGAAAATGAAAATAGATGATAGTATGATAAATAAATAGTGGAGAGAAGTGTAGATTTGTTGACAAAGATTTTATGGTTATAGGATGAGTTAGTGGACTTTTTGCGCATGCAGGGAGTTGGAAGAGGTTTATTTGGATACTGCATCTTGCACTCCTACACAACTGCATATTTGTCAACAATTTCTTTAGTCACTTCAAATAAGTGGAATGTAGTAAGTGCACCTAAGGCTTTTTCTCTTCTTCTTTCTTCTTCACCTCCTCCTTCCTTTTCTTCTTTTGTTTTGATAGTGAACTACCATTCTCTACATTATTGCTTAGAATCAGTCCCTAATTCATTCACTTCATTCGTTGTGTTTGAAATCAAAGTAAATTCATCGAAGTCTTAATTATGTTATGTTTGGTTGTTGAAAAAATAAACATGCAGAAAAATTATATTTTTGTGTTTGGTTTTTGAAATATGAAAAATTAAATATAATTAAAATTAGTAAAGAGATTTATATATTTTAAAATTATTTAATTTTCATATAAATAAGGAAAAATGATAGTTACAATTTGGATATATTTCTTAATTTTTTTTAATATGAGAATTATCTATTAAAATTTCGTTATATTTTGAATTTTTTTTTTTTGGAAATTTATAATTTGAGATAGTAAAAATATTGGATATCTCAATTTATTTAAATAATTTTAAAAATCATTACATTTTTAAGAACTTTTGTATCTCATATAAAAAAAAATATTAATATTTTTTATTTTTAAAATTTATGACAAGAAGTATAATTAGATAGATATTAAGTTAGGGTTGACTTGGGCAGAATACGGACCCAACCTGTAGACTTGGACAATCATTTTTAGTACTCGGGTTGGGCAAAAATTAGGTTTTTTTTTCCTGAACTTAATCAGGGCTGGGTTTAGGTCAAGGTTCAAACAACCTAAGCCTAACTTGAACTTGATTGAATGTTTTTATAATATTTATAATGTTGTGAAACAATTGCCAATAAGAGGGCACTTCCCTAGTACTTGTGATATTCATAAGGATTTTAAAACGAAAAAACAGGGGGAAAATTAAACTCCTTGATCCTTAAAGTAGCAGTTGAAATATCAAATGAAATCTACAAAAGAAAGGCTTCTATTTCTTACTGATGTAGCAGACCATTCAACAAAAAATTGAGGAAAACATTTTTCAAGTACAATTCTGATTGATCAACATCATCAAAGATTGTTTTATTCCTTCACTTCCAAATACATCAAGATACGCATGGTCGGCTCGTAAGCCATACTTCTCTCTTTCCTCTTGTAATCTCCTAGTCAACTATTCAATATGTCCTTAATTTAGAGATTTTCTTTATGCAAACTTTCAATCTTGTCCTCTCATAAATTTGTGGTCCATTTGTCTCTCTACCAAACATGATCTTAGATTCTGAGACTGTTCACCAATCCTATATAGAATGTCACATGCCTGCACTATCTATTAGTAAGTACAACTTCAAGTTCATATTGGATACTTACCACAATATGTTGCAGAGACGATATTATATCTACATATACCTAACAAATTAATTCAACTAGTCTTTGATCCAGCTACTTCACTGGTACTGCTATATGAATCCTTCATTGCCAGCCAACTTCATGTTTGGTTCAACCCTTCATTGTCATGTTGTTTCTAGCCACCTCTACTCACATGCTTAATGGTCAATAGTTGAACATAATATTTTGAGTGATAGAATCTGCATAGTCAGGGTATATGCTGTAATTTGATTGAGATTTGTTTATATTAGCTTCCAAATTCTTTCTTGCTAGTTCTTGCTTCTTAAAAGTTGTCTTCAATGCTTATTCTGGCCTTCCTTTTCATAGCCCTTGAAACCTGGTTGGGGTAGCAAAGTGTTGGGGGTGGGATCCTAGTAGGTTTCCACTTTAATTTTTAGGAGAGGGCAAAAATGTTACCTATATAAAATGTTTATTTTGTTGTCATTCTTATTTCCAAAGATAAGTGACTTTAACTTTTTCTTATTCAAACATACCAGAAGAGCCCTATGTTATTTACAATAAACATTAATCCTTCTTAGCTTATTCATTATGTACTATATCTAAGCTTTTAAATTCCTCCCTTGTCCCTTTTTCTCTTCCTATTCTCAGTTTTTCCTTGTTGGACTACAGATATATATGGACTTTTTGAAGAAACCAACTTTCTAGCATTCATAGATTACTTGGGAACTGTTTTTGAGGTATTCTCTTTTTCCTATGCTCCTTCTTCTTTCTTCTCTGTGTGTCTGTCTCTGTCTCTCTCTCATTTTCTTGCGAGAACATCATGCAAATGTAGGGAAAACCCATAATTATTGTGATGTTTCTGCAATCAACTTTTCTTCCTAACTGTGAAACTATTATCATCTGTTATGTTCACTAAGACAATAACTTATTTGTTTATAGTCACCCCCATTAATCACTCACTGTTTACCACATATTTTTGCTTTGTCTTTGTCCACCAAAATTGCTTTCAATTTCTTACCTTGAAAGGATGAGGTGATTGAATATTAACTCTATGAACGAATTTGATGCATTATATAAATTGATTTCGAAAAAAACTATAATATGGGATTTATTGAAATCTTTGTGAAGATACGATGGACTTTTCACTTTCGAATCAAGTTCCATGTATAAACACATTAGGCCTAGGTATACACCTACGAAGTTAAGATAAGAAGTTATGTACATGAGAGTGAGAGTTAGAGTCATAGAGTAATTGCATAAAAAGAATGTCCCTCTTCGATATGTGGGATCATTTAACTATTACTGTCTTGTCCCTGGTAATAGGTACTTTTCGATAACTGTTATAAGATGTAATTATGTTTTTAGGATGATGAGGAATGGAAGTGGAAAGAAACATAGAAAATCGGTTGGAGATGAGGACATGGGAAAGGTGGGTAGAGAGGAAGCCACCATTCATATTCCTTGAGCAACTTCATGGCATTAGATTATGGATATATGTATATATTAGGGATTTGAATATAGAAAGGGGCCCTTCATTCCATGCTCCCTCGTTTCCTCTATGTCTTCTATGTCACTAAGAAAAAAAATCTTAAACGTTCGATTGCCATCACATGGCCCGAGGATGACCCCTTTATGGCCTTTCTCTCCATTCTCTCTTTTCCTCTTTCCTTCATCATTATATTCATACATAATCCTTATTTACTTTTGTTGTCATTTTTTTTTGTAACAAGTTTCTATTTAATTAAGGTGATGGAAGAGGACATGTTCTGCTACATTCATGAAGATGGTCAACTAGTTAAATGTGTTGGAGTGTCTGTTGAATATCAGGGTGGTCGTATCGAATCGATGATTGTTAGCCGGCATATGTCACATAGTGATTTCGTTTCAAAACTGTGTGATGAACTACACTTTGACCAGAATTCTATCAAATTGGAATTCACGATCAAGTTTGAGCCATCATGTCTACTACCGTTGCATGATGATGCATCCCTACTTAAGATGTTTTGATTCAACGAAATGTTTTGTCACATCTATGTCTCATCATCAAGTGAAGTTGTTGAAGGTTTTATAACACCAAATAGGTACCGATAGCCTTCCTAACATTACATCCACTATGTTTATTAACTTTTCTTCAAATATATGTAGATGGATGAATTATTTTTTTTCCTTTGTAGTGCCCCTACTCCTATTGTTGGTTCGAATTCCGCACACCTACTTCCCTCCGGTGGCCATCTGCTAATTGATATCTGTAATTACTCTCTTACAATTGAGTCATATGGGTTTTCCCATAGATGTGCAGAATCAAATATGCTTGGACGTGACTCAAGGCGGTTTGAAAATTCCATTATGGGTAGTGGACATACCTTCCCCAATGCTACCGAGTTCCGTGATGCTGTTTATTTGATGTCAATTGTTGGTAGATTCCGTTATTGCTTCAAGAGGAATAGTACGAAACACATGACAGTTGTTTGCATAGTTATTAAATGTCCTTAGAAAGTCACAACTCGTGCAGTTGGGGATTTGAACATCATTCAAGTTCACACTTTTCATAACCACCATAATCATAGTTTGGAAGATGTTGTTGCATGCCAACCTTTAGTGAGATCTAATCGGGCTTCATTGATTATTGATGATGTCATCCGGTCCATTCCTGATTACCAACCCCGCCAAATTTGTAAGGAATTTCAAAGGCAACATGGGATGTAATTGACGTATCTTCAAGCATGGAATATCAAGGAAAAGGAAAATGAGCTCATTTATAGGGAACCCAAATATTATTACAAATTGTTGCCTTAGATGTGTGAGAGAATGGTTGCAACAAATCTGGGAAGCATTGTTCAGTTGGGCCATTCAAGTGATGGACATTTTGAGCAACTCTTTGTTGCTCATTCAGTATCTATCCAAGGGTTTGCAATGGGGTGTCGGCCAATCATAGCTATTAACTCTGCCCATATGAGTGGGTTATATAAGGGTGCGTTATTTTCGGCGACCGCATACGATGCTAATGACGCCATGTTCCCCTTAGCCTTTGGCATGATGAGCTCAGAAAATTATGATGATTGGTCTTGGTTTTTGCAAAATTTGAAGAAGGTTGTTGGAGATAAGGAACTCGTTATTATCTCGGATAGACATCCCGTTCTCCTTTGTAGTGTTCCTAAAGTGTTTGGGCTTGAAAACCACACCTACTATTACCGTCACTTGAAAGAAAATTTCAACTCTTTCTTGAGCAAACATAACACAAGAGGGAACAAAGGTAAAGAAAATGCACTCCAATTCCTTGATAGTATTGCATATGCAAGGTTAGAGCATGATTACAATGTTTCCATGTTTGAACTACGGAAATACAATGACAATTTGGCCAAATGGGTTGAAGAAAATGAACCCAAACATTAGGCTATGTCCAAATTCCCAAAGCAAAGATGGGATAAAATGACCACAAACCTTGTCAAGTCGTTTAATGCTTGGCTAAGGAATGAAAGACATCACTCCATTTATACATTTCTAATGGAGCATATGGCTAAGTTAGGTTCTATGCTTGTCAAACATAAAGAGTAATCAAACAATTGGAAGGGATGTATAGGACCAAAAATTGAAGAAAAAATGCAGCAGAATATTGCCAAGGGTAAGGTGTATCCGGTCACTTCTTTCATGAACGGAATATTTGGGGTTTCTATCGGAACCACCTTTTTGAATGTTGACATTATGAAGCGTACTTGCACATGTAGGGGTTGGGAAATGTTGGACATCCCTTGTGAACATGCGGCGACCGTTATTCTTTCCATCGGTCAGAATGTTGTTGATTTTGTTCAAGATTGGTACAAATTCCCAATGCAAGAGCTGATTTACTCGAGCTCCTTCTTCGGTATAGAGACCCATGACATGCCAATGGTCAATAATAATGGTTTGGTTCAATATATCACCGATGAAGTTTTCCTCTCTCTTAACCCTCCCCATACCAAGCGGTCTCCCGGAAAACCAAGAAAGAAGCACATTGAGTCCCAATTCCAAGATAAACGGACTGTCTATTGCTCAAGATGTCATACTTCCGGGCACAACAGTAAAACGTGCAAGAACCCTTTGTCTTAAGGGCAATGCTGTCACATTCTTCCCTGACTAAAACTATGTTCCATTGTATATCCATTACATGTTTTGAACACTCTTCTAAAGGTTATTTCCAACCAAGAACACATATGTAACACTTATCATTGGTGTGTTGTAATGGGTAGTATTACATCAAGATTGTTATCATAATTCCTTTTTCTTAATTTCTTAGTAGGCTAATTTTGTTGAAAACCATATAGTGGTGTACTTTTTAATTCCAATTTAAGGTATATGGTAAATATCAAGCTCCCATTTATTAAGAACTGTGTTGTACAATACTTGAACAAATGTTATAGTTGTACTAAACAAGCTTATACAGGTTGTAAAACAAAATCCATCATTTACAGACATAGAGACAACAAAGGTACATATTGGAAAACTGTCATTCACAAGACATTTCTTGCTACTATCCCAATATATGGCAAAATATGGCTATGCTTCTGCTGAGTCTGATCAGCCTCTTCCCATACATCTTTGTTGTTTCCTTGCTATACTCTTCATGTTTATTGTCTTCTGATGCAGCATCAACTATGACCATGTCTTGTATAGTATGTTTCATAACCTTAAATTGATAGTAATGGAGTGCCCTTTCCTGCTTGTATTAGACCTCCATAGGCTTTCCAGCCACTTCTGCAGGCAGTTTCCATCTATGATACCATTGCAAGAGAAAGACTCCCTTCATAGAGCCTGAAGAACTCCTAAGGGTAAGCACATATTTACGTTTGGTTTTTTTTTTATTTTTCATAATATACAACCATTCCTACTTCCATGAATGCATGTTTCCTCTTATGAGCAGTGGATGAAGTTAATGGTCTCTTTGTATTGTGTAATTTGTTTATGTTGCACCTAGTTGACATGGCAGGTCGAGCAAATTATTTTCTTTGTTGTCTTGTCATCTACATTTTGTATAAATCCATCTAGGTGTTACTCTTTTCATTCTGCAAATTTTTTTTGTTGCCCTATTTAATTATAGAAACATGTTGATGAATCTACGTTTTTAACAGTATTTCAATCCAAATAGGGCCTGAAATTTATCAGCCAATGGTAGGAAAATTTGGGTCATTGTTAAAGGCATTGTATTAAATTTCCATATTCAGTCCCAACTGATAGGTGACGCGTTTTTTCCATGTTCATTTTCATGGTATATACCTGAGGGGGTGAAGTTCTCCTATGATCATGTATACTCTCTAATAAGCTTCTTGGATGTATTTTCACCATTCTCCTCAAGGCATGAATGTGATATTTTCGTCTTTTATCTTTTGCTGTTTCTGGTGCAAATTCAAAACAAGGCAACCCATAACATGCATGCAACAGATTGGAACTTCAATTGCTGTAATTATTTTATTATGAGGACCAAGCATTTTGATGTCTGGCTCTGTGTCCTTTATTAGCACATGGTGCATATGAAGATATATTTTTAAAACAACCAATTAATGAATGCTTCCTTACTTTTATTTTCAAGAAAAAACACTTGATCTCAAATTTTGCTTCTGGTTTGAGTACTACATATATTTTTTAGTTCCAAAATTGTAACCTGTTTTTGCTCTCTCTTTAATAGAAAATCCCTCATGGTATTTGCATCAATGAAGTTTCTTTTAATTCTAATCCAATTCTGCAACGAAATTTTTTCTCTTTACAAAGTGGCATGATTACAACTTCTCTATGTAAAATTTCAAATCTTCTTTCTCTCCCTTCCATTTGCAATCAAATGAAGCAGGACTGTTAAGTTAAAAATTTACAATTATATGACATGCGTGCTTCACAACATTTGGATTGTACGAATCTGTCCTTTGAATGTGCTTTAGTATAATTTATTATTTCCCCATCAGTTTTGTCTGTATTAACACAGGCAATCTAATTAATTCCATTTATATTTATTTCTATGTTTGTTTAGATGTTTAATCAATTAATGCCTATGTCCATATGTAATGTCTTTTTATTTATACTAATATATCCTATACTTTATTTTATCATGGAATATTGGGCCATTTAATTTGTAATGGTCAACATTATCCAATTCACAGCTTTGTTCCAAAATCCACAACTTATAAGCTTTTCCATTGTTTTTTCCCTGTCTACATCAACTTGTTTTGAATCATACACCATCAGTTCACTTTGGCCTTGGACTAATGGTTTGTTTGGTCGGCTTGATCTGAAATAGTTTCAGACTAAGCAACTCCTATGATCTGCGAATATGGATCCATCAAAAGATGGTTGTAACCACTTATGGCATCATACGCAATGTATCACCAAGATTGTATTAGCATCAATTTCATCAGCCATGTCCAATGCATGGTTCAAAATGGAGTATAAAATGAAAATATTGCATACAATATTTAATATTAAGTTTCTTTTATAAATAAACTTATTATTATTATTATTATTATTATTATTATTATGTTTGGACTTTGTGCACTAGTTCACTTACATTGTTTTGACCTTTTTCACTTTTACTGAAAGTTGTTTTCTATCTTAAGGATTGAAAGTGCCAACTGTTTTATGTAAACTTTATGATTTTTCTTTGACCTCTAAACTCATTTTTATTATATTTGAGATCAATTCTGATCAACTGATACAACTACAACACTATACATGTGGCCTTTTAAGATTGTTATGTTGTTAATGAGGAATACATATATAAAACTGCTCATTTCATTGTGCAGATGCAACATCAACTCCTTATATTGCAATTGTCACAGTGATGCTCCATTCAAAATCTCTTGGTGCATAATTTTCCCCAACTGCTAGTCTACACCGTTGCTGAAAATACTCAAGCAAAAGAAGCACTTCATTTAATAAACACATGGATAGCAGACAAAGGAAGCGGAAAAGCCATGTTCCATCAAGATCTAAAGCAATAAAATATTCGACAACCCTTTAACGTAGTTTTAAAACTAGTGCCTTGATGGCTTAACTCTGGAGTTGCGACGTATTTGTAATATATTTTCCTTCTTTCATGTTGTAGGTTAAGTTACCAAAATCTCACTGCTCGGGAAAGAAATTCCTATCAATCCTGGATACTCTCCCATTGGATAAGAAAAATGTGATCAGTGATATGGGAGTCGGGGGCTTGTTGCAGCTTGGCTATAAAGAATTGCGTTATGAGCTAATAACGTGGATAGTCGCCAATTACGACATTGGCTACCACCGCTTATGTATGTAAACAAAAGTTGTTGTCCCAGTCACGCCCAAAGATGTTAGAGAGGTGTTGGGCATCCCGGACAATGGCGTTGACATTCTCATTTACAATGGGCGTGGCACACCCAACCGCACATACGACATCAAAATATTGGAAGCTAATTTACATGATCTACCAGTTGGCGAAGAATTCATGAAGTCCTTCCTCATTTTTGCCTATGCCACTATCCTTGCCCCTTACTCAAAACAAGAAGGAATGCATGACTTGTGGGACACGGTTTGGGATAGTGAAGTGGGGGTGTGCAAAAATTGGGCCAAGTTTGTTCTCCAATATGTCGAGGATGGGATAAGGGACTATCGTACAAGTCACCCGACATACATTAGAGGTTGTGTCTTGTTTCTTCAGGTATTCGTTTCTCAACCTCTCCACATTAATGTCATATGCGTCTACCAAAATAATTTCTTCTTTTGTTGATATTGTAATAGCTTCTCTAACCAACTTATATTTGATTCCCACTTCACAGCTTTTCTATATCACCAAGTTCTATATGATAGCTTTCCAAGTTGAAGTCCACAGTCCACTTTCTACTGCATGGACAGATGATCAAGTCAAGAGGCGCTTGGCTGCCGAAATACACACCTATGGCAATTATGGTCATGTCCAAGTATGGTAAAATTCAGCAACTCCATAAACGTAGTTTGGTGTTATCATTAATTTATGTTTCAAATGTAATCATCAATGTTTGTTTGATGTATGGGTAGGTTATACAGGGAAGCGAACCTTCTGCACATAATGATGGACGTCCATACGAGACGGGCAGCTCACACTCTGATGACCCAACTAAGGTACGCTATGGCACTACGACTTTATTACTTCACAAACAAACTTGAGCACCATCCTCATTCTAGTTGACCGTGCTAATTGATACTCCTTCCTCCTAACACTAGACCATTGAAGCACGGCTGAATCGGAATTTAAAACATCTTATGAGCCTCGCTTCATCTATGGCACAAGACATTGCCACACTATGTGCAAGGTCAAGTGGAGGACAAAGTGGCTGTGCACTCACCCCACTAGAAGAAGCTGTGAATGTAGAAAGGAAGAAAAACGAGGGAAGCACCGGTGTGCATCCTTGTAGTGATGAAACGATGGGAAAAGGAACCGGTGCCTTAAGCACTCATTCGGGCCAGCAAAGAGTCACCGGTGCAGCAGTAGATGATGGCGCATGTATTGACCACCACACATGCCCACATTCACAAAAGAGTGTTGAATTGCAATCACCTAAAGGGGTGCAAGTGGGTGTTCAAGAAGGTTGTGGCAGCAAACAAGTTACACCTACCCCTCGGCGGAGATTTAAACACACAGCGAAAAGGTTTGTCAAGCCAGCCGTCATTTGCAAATCCCCCTTCATCTCTCAATGTGTTCAATTATTTCCTAAAATCAGCCAACAAGAAAGGTTGGTTACGGATTATGAGTTGTCGGAAGATGGTGAGCCAAGGTACTTGACATGAATTCACCATTTATTGTTAAAGTGAACATTATTGTTAAAGTTTATGGCTATTGACTTAACACATTTTGACATTGCAGCGAAATCTTGTGCGATATGCATGGCACATACATAACACAGGATGAGCTTTCTTCGCTCAATGGAGGTTGTTGGGTAAATAGTGTGGTATATGTCAAGATTTCGACTAAGGCCATGGTCATTACATAAGAAGCACATTATTATGTTTTTTGGTCATTTACATGTGTACATTTTCAAATTATCGGAGTGGTCTGCCGAATGATGAATGTAGAATAAGCTAGACCACCGCATGCACACTATTTCGACCCATCATTCTCCGTGAGGCTTGAATCATAATTCTTTAATGCGTTTCTCTATTATTTTAAATTGGAGACTATGTGGTGAGCTGTAAGAACAAATGGACAGGTTGTGCTAGCCAGCCTTACGACAAATGCCAAAAAGCATGAAATCAGAGAGCGGTGTCGGATGATCCTTCATGCTGAATTTGTGGGCCATGATTTCTCAAGTTGTGATATGGTACGTCAAACCTAGTACAATGACATCATGGCCAAAGCCTTTGTTTCATTTAATTATCATACTATAGTGCCCTACTAACCTATTAATGGCAATGTCATCAATATGTGTGTAGCTATTTTTTCCAGTCTACGACAACAACCATTGGCACGTGCACGTGGTCAATATTCCAACTTCAAGGGTCAAAATCTTATCTTCGTTGCCTTTAAGAAGGGGTTACAGGATAAGTGTCGTATTGAGACATTTGTTTGAGGCAATGGATAAAGCATTCCATGCTCAGGCGATTAGAGGTCTCAAAATTTGTGCATGTTCAACCCCAAATTGTGCAACAACTAAATAGGTAGATTACTTTAACCGTTATTATTTTATGTATCATTAGATATGCGGTACTGATGTATTTGTCTTTTATGCTTGATGTATGCATATGATTGGTGTAAATATGTGGCATGCTCGCAATCAAGTACATGGAACATTGGAACGGGGCGACACTAGCACATTCAATCGCGAAGGTAAGCGCAACCAAGACTTTAGAAATTGGTTTATTTGAATTTTTACCAAACCACCCTATGATTTTGGTGTGTGTTATGCAGGACAAGATGCATCTATATCGATTGAGGTTGGTTGTTACTTTGGTTACTAATGCGGCAAACAATGCTAGAGATAAGGTCTTGAAGGCATGTCGAATTTGATTAATAGAGGCCACCTTGGACAGGCAAGGTCAATGATGGAACCGTACTTGCATGAGAGTGGGGCTGGTGGTGTCGGCAGTGCATAATCAGAAGGTGGGAGCCCTCTACTTTTTTTAATGTTGTTTGTTTCTCTGGAAAATTTATATTTGAGGGAATTACCTTTCCAATAAAAAATATTCAAGCATAAAAGTAGACTTTTTCTTGGAATCACAATTAAATACATATGAACTAAGCCAATAGATGAGTGTCCTTGCGAGTTTTGACAAGAGAAGACACACACTAGAATGAATACCCCGTGAAGTATTTTATTTTTTAATTTTTTTATTTTTGATAAGTACCTTGTCAAATGATTTTGATAGTTTATTACTGAAAACTTTACACTAAAATTATATCTGCTGAAACATTTAGAGGCTTATTGTTTGAATATTTGAGCATTTAGGCTTTATTAGTAGAAATTTAATGGTATAGAATCTGGAGGTGGTTTGTAAGATGGGAAAGAACTAAGAAAATAAGAACAAAAAAAGACCAAGGTTCTCTTCATTAATGCGATCTCACTTGCACATGCCAGTTGTAAGTTCTCATTTCTTGGATGGTTTGGATCTTTATGTTAAAGTTGTTAGTATCATGTGAAAGAGCTACCATCATACTATCGACTTCCTTTTTTTGTTGTGTTGTGAATTTCATTAGGTGCTTCTGTTTTCTGCTACTTTCAACGATACAGATAAAAATTACATTACAAGAAAAGCTTTCTACCATTAAATGTTTGTAAAGAAATAAGAACTATCCTTGCAGTCTGTGAAGCAGTGTAAGGTGAAATGCCCTGATGAACTCTCCAAGATGCTTGTGATTAAAGACAAAATTTTTGAGTTATGACATAAGCTGGGGCAAAAAATTATTTTTGTCAGTACGAAGAATAGTGCAGGAATGTTACACAAAGCACTTGTGGATTTTTGAGTAATTTTTTATTCCCTGTACTGATAATGAATTTTCATAATGGCAATTGCTTCAAATTTGTTTGTGAAGGTGAATTTGGATGTCAATTATGATCTACCGCTTAAATATGGGACACAGGCAGAGCCTGACTATGAGGTGTACTTGCATAAAAATGGGAGGGCATGACGTTTTGGCCGCAGAGGGTATGTTCTTAATGTCATGCTTATGTTGTTGTTACTTTATGCTTGACGTAATACTTCCTCCATTGAAATGTAATTATTATGCCTCTTTGTTTGTTGTTGATCCCATGATTCGTTGTTGTTTCAAATATGGGAAATCAATAATGTAGTTTGATTCTCCTGTTGCCAATCATTTGAAGCTTAGATTCTAAATTTTTGTATTCCCCCACCAAAAAAAAAAAGAGAAAAAAGTATAGCATTCTAACGGATTTGTTTTACATGATTTTATAGGAGCTGTTTTTAATTGGATGTGCAGTGAAAAAGACAACATCCTAATCTCAAAAATTGAAAATCATTTTGGGGTTCAAATAATAGAGGTCAAGTCTCCTTTATGATTGATTTGGTTGAGCGTTAATTTATATAGGATAGTAGAAAATTTTTAAAAGATTTTGGAAATCATCCGGAGTACTACATGTTTGACCAAACCGGGCAATGATTTTGGTGTGTTGTGCAGGACAAGATGCATCTATATCAACTAAGGCTGGTCGTTACCTTAGTTACTAGTGTCACAAACAATGCTAGAGAGAAGGTCATGAAGGCATGTCAAATGTGATTAATAGAGGCCACCTGCAATATGGAAGGTCACTGATGGGACCTTACTTGCATGAGAGTGGGGCTGGTGGTGTTGACAGTCCATAATCAGAAGGTGGAGCGCTCTATGCTATTGTGAAGCTCAAATTAGTTTTAGGTTGCACTATTATTATCTACTATATTTTCTGTGTTTTAGATAAAACTACTTCTTAGCTTCATGTCACCTTCTTTTCCCTTCTTTTTATTCTCATCATTATTGGTATTATTATTATTATTATTATTTTTTCTTAATTGCAGGCGACAATTGGAAAACAAGATGGTTGACAACCATAAAGACACCATGACGAAGACAAGGGCAATGTTACACTTCGAAATCGTGGCTGCTGGAGAAAGGGATGTGATTATAAGACATTCTCATCATGACTCAGACTTTACAATATAACTGTTCCTATTTTGATTTTTGTTTGTAAATTTAGGCATGCCCAATACCGGAGCTCTCTAAAAACTATATAGATACATCATAATTGGTTTTTTTGGTTTACCATTTTTACTTTGGGCACCCATTGCATATTTCTGATATATTTGGGTTGTATCTCCCCTTCTTTTAGGTGCTTTTAGATTAATTTACCACTGACTATAAAAAATACATTGGTATATGAAATTTTAGTTGAGCTAAAGAGGTTACTCCATGACCTCTTTGCAGGTGCGTAGTTCTATGAGAGCCATGCAATATGAGAAACCATTGCCTAGGTTGAAGAAATTGCTTTCTATTCTACCTACTATTTGGCCAAGGTAATTCTGCTATATGAGAGATGAAGCTGGAATTTTTAAGTAAGATTTTGATTCTTTATTTTTATGTTTCTTGTCAAGCTTTTCCGGTTATTTTAATTTATTTGATACCATCAGTGGGAAACTCGTAGTGATTTGTCCTTTATAGCAATGTTAGACTAAGGAAGTGCCATTAGTTTACTACTTTGATAGTCCACTTTCAAAATTTTTGTGAAAAAACGACACTGAAAAAAAAATTTATATCAACTAATGCATTAAGGTGCCAGATTAATAGTGATCAATAAAAATATTTTGTAGGGCAGGATCAAAAGTTTCAGTTAAAAGCAATATAGAGTTGGGGTCACATTTAGTGTCATTATGCAGAACAATGTGGATTAAGTTGTTTCTATCCTTATAAATGAATTTTAGTCTTCTAAACCAATTTAGTTTATGTAGTTAATTTTTATGATTCTTGAATATTTGACACTTGCAGGCATGCCATTATAAATTATTTGAAGTTCTCTATGTGTGTTGGGGTGGGGGTGGTTGGAGGGTTTGTTAGCTGCTGCTTTGTTATTAGTGATTGTTGTAATTTAATGCTACTTGTTTGGATGTTTATAATCTTCAACACATTTTCCCATCCCTTTATAAGGTCATATATGAAAATCAATTCCCCCCCCCCCAAGGGGCTCCTTCATTCAATGTTATATAAAATGGAATCGTACCAACCAAACATATCATCTCTATCTCGGCTTAATTCAAGGTGAATAACTAAACTCCATTTATTTTTTGATAAGTTGTGGTTCATTAATGAAGGCTTTCTTGCATATAGAACCTGTAATGATCTAGGGTCATTTGATGTATTTAGTTGCATGGTTGGATTGTTGAAGAGCTAGATGTCCTCATTCTTAATTACCAAGTAGGATATTTAGTAGACAGGTTTTTAGAAGATAGGTTCTATTTCCGAGTTTCCTTTTTAAGCTGTAAATGTTTTAACTTTTTTGCTTTTGTCTTATCTGTTGATAGCTTCAACTGATGATGGAAAGTTTCTTCTTGCTGCATGGAATTGTAGACGTCCTACTTGCATAGACGATATCATCTCTCTTAATACTGATGATGTTTAGAAGGGGAGCACCACTTGTATAGGAAAGTTGAGGTATATGTACCTGTTATATGAGGTGGTTGTTTCTCACTGATGATGTTAGCCCCGCTTTGACTAGCTCATTTCCCTTGCTGCTAGGTCAAACTTTTGGGGAACGAAGTTCACTGTCTATAATGCACAACCTCCAAATGTAGGAGCAAGGATTAGTGAATCTCGTTTAATCAGGCGACTGGGTTCAAGACAAGTCTCCCCTAGAGTCCCTGCTGGCAACTATCCTGTAGGCCACATTTCATATGAATTGAATGTCTTGGGTACCAGGTAAGAGAGGTTCCTTCAACTTCTCCCTCGGCTAGAAAGAGACATGAACATGTGATGGGTAAAGATGAGAATAAAAATCTTATGACTATAGTAGCTTTACCTTATGTTTGGTACCAAGAAAGTAGTAAGGAAATTATTTTTTTATAAGGAAAATGTTTTGTTTATATGTATTAACTCAAAATTTCATCCTGTGAAAAGCAGGGGTCCAAGGAGAATGCATTGTGTCATGAATTCCATCCCTGCCAATGCCATTGAGCCAGGATGAGTGGGCCACATCCAACCTGAATTTATTCTTAGCAATGTCAAATCATTTCCATCCTTCCAATTTTTCAGATCAAAATCAATCCGAACATAGAGTTTGCATTTTAGGCTTTTCTCTAGTCCAAAAGATGAAAAGATGAAATGTTGGTATTGAAAAAACTGGCCCTTAGGTGGCATGAGCAACTCCAATGCTGGTGTCTGAACTTTAGTGGACGGGTGACAGTTGCATCAGTAAAGAATTTTCAGCTGGTTGTTTCTGCAAAGAATGGAGTTGCTGGTCAGGAGCATGAAAATGTCATTCTCCAGTTTGGAAAATGCTGATGATAGATTTGGTTGGTTGGCTATGTAAAATCATTGGTATATTTGGTTGATTGAATATGTAATATGCATATTTTAAGATATTATTTATTTTATAATATGATATCTATGAATATTATTTTTAATACACACTAATATCGAAGATATCGTGTTTGTTATTGTATTAGTGTTTGAATGACCAAAGAAATAAAAATAGATGTGATAAAACATACTTCATCTTGGGATTTAGTTTTTGGATTTAGAAAAAATATAATAGGTAATTTTTGTTTCTTCATTAATATAAATAAACAAAATTACATTTTCAAGTTTTTTTTTGTTTTGTTAAGTGGGGCAACATGAAAAATAAATAAATAAAAGAGAAAATATTAGAGAAAATAATTTATAATCCATGAGATGTGTATATCTCATTGCTCTCAACAATATCATTAAATCTTTTTTATAAAGGATAACGAATGAGGTGGATATGTTATTTCACTTATTATTTTATTTAATTCTGAAACGAAGATGAGAAATGATGGGAGGTACAATATTATATCGTATCTCATTGTTAATCAAACATGGCATAAGGTATAAGTTCCATATAAAGGCCCCTCTCAACCTTTGGGCACCCATGCCATTCTTCCGATATATTTAGGTTGTGGTACCCATGGCATACCAACCGTTGAGTGAGCATTTTCTATTTACGAAAACTGATAATAATAATCACAAAGGTCATTGTTTGCGAGTTCTAATAAATACAATACTACACATTGATATTCATAACACATTTCTAGCACCTATGTTAAGCTAGATATTACAATATGCAAAACACATACTACAAAGAAGCCAACAAAGAAAGTGATTATATATGGATATGAAATAATTTGGAAGGAATGCTGATCATCATCTGGAAGTTCAAACTTTGATTTGCCAGTTGCTGAACTTTCATCACTTCCCTTCCATCTTGGTGTATAGAAAACCCAAGCTCGGACAACTTCCTCTCAAGAAGTATATGATTTGTAAACACTCCCCTTATAAAGTAGGACATTCTTTTGACATTCAGCCCATGAATCGTACACTCCATGTCTACAACCGACAAACACTACATAGTATGTTTGATTATTTGTCATCTGCTAACATAAATGCAGTTGGTTAATATTTGATAATCAAATAAGATATTTATAATGAAAATCATAGTATAATGGAATTTATAATGGAATTTATAATGCAATTTATAACGAACGTATGTACTTCACATATGTGTACAACATATATGTGTACAACATTCGAGGATAATAACAGTCATAAAAGGAAAAAAATTTAAAAAAAATTTAGCACCTAAGGGCCCTTAAGATAGTACCTAAGGAACAGTAGCAAAAAACCATTGGTGGACCACTTGAGGACTCAAGAGAAGCACATAATGGCATGGTCTAAGGGTCACAAAGGAAGGACCCAAGGCATGGGAGAGGTTGAGTTGAAGTTTAGCTAAGGTAGTACCTAGGGTCCCTTAAGGTAGTACCTGAAGGCCACTAAGGTAGTACCTAAAGGCCATTAAGGTAGTACCTAAAGAACAGTAGCAAAAAACCATTGGCGGGCCACTTGAGAAATCAAGAGAAGCATATAATGGCATGGTCTAAGGGTCACAAAGAAAGACCTGAGGCTTGGGAGAGCATGAGTTGAAGTTTAGCTAAGGTAGTACCTAAGGGCCCTTAAGTTAGTACCTAAAGGCCACTAAGGTAGTACCTCAAGGCCATTAAGGTAGTATATAAGGTACAGTTCCTAAAAAGCACTTGTGTACCACTTGAGAACTTGAGAAAAGCACATAATGGGATGGTGTAAGGGTAGGAGAGGAAGGCCCGAGGCTTGGGAGAGGTTGAGTTGAGGTTTAGCTAAGGTAGTACCGAGGGGCCCTTAAGGTAGTACCTCAAGGCCACTAAGGTAGTACTTAAGGTACAGTCCCTAAAAAGCACTTGTGGATCACTTGAGTGCTTGAGAAAAGCACATAATTAGATGGAGTAAGGGTAGGAGAGGAAGGCCCGAGGCTTGGGAGAGGTAGAGTTAAGGTTTAGCAAAGGTAGTACCTAGGGGCCTTTAAGGTAGTACCTAAAGTCCACTAATATAGTACCTCAAGGCCACTAAGGTAGTACTTAAGGTACAGTGGCTAAAAAGCACTTATGGACCACTTGAGCATTCCAGAGAAGCACATAATGGGATGGTGTAAGGATAGGAGAGGAAGGCCCAAGGCTTGGGAGAGGTTGAGTTGAGGTTTAGCTAAGGTAGTGCCTAGGGGCCCTTAAGGTAGTACCTAAAGGACACTAGGGTAGTAACTCAAGGCCACTAAGGTAGTACCTAAGGTACAGTCCCCAAAAAGCACTTGTGGACCACTTGAGCACTTGAGAAAAGCACATAATGGGATGGTGTAAGGGTGGGAGAGGTTGAGTTGAGGTTTAGCTAATGTAGTACCTAGGGGCCTTTAAGGTAGTACCTAAAGTCCACTAAGGTAGTACCTCAAGGCCACTAAGGTAGTACCTAAGGTACAGTCCCTAAAAAGCACTTGTGGGCCACTAGAGCATTCCAGAGAAGCACATAATGGGATGGTGTAAGGGTAGGAGAGGAAAGCCCGAGGCTTGGGAGAGGTTGAGTTGAGGTTTAGCTAAGGTAGCACCTAAGGGCCCTTAAGGTAGTACCTAAAGGCCACTAAGGTAGTACCTCAAGGCCACTAAGGTAGTACCTAAGGTACAATCCCTAAAAAGCACTTGTTGACCACTTGAGCATTCTAGAGAAGCACTTAATGGGATGGTGTAGAAGAGGAAGGCCTGAGGCTTGCGAGAGGTTGAGTTGAGGTTTAGCTAAGGTAGTACCTAGGGGCCCCTAAGGTAGTACGTAAAAGCCACTAAGGTAGTTCCTCAAGGCCACTAAGGTAGTACTTAAGGTACAGTCCTTAAAAAGCAATTGTGGACCACTTGAGCACTTGAGAGAAGCACATAATTGGATGGTGTAAGGGTAGGAGAGGAAGGCCCGAGGGTTGGGAGAGGTTGAGTTGAGGTTTAGAAAAGGTAGTACCTTGGGGCCCTTAAGGTAGTACCTAAAGGCCACTAAGGTAGTACCTCAAGGCCACTAAGGTAATACCTAAGGTAAAGTCCCTAAAAAGAACTTTGGGACCACTTGAGAACACAAGAGAAGCACATAAGGAGATGGTGTAAGGGTAGGAGAGGAAGGCCCGAGGCTTGGGAGAGGTTAAGTTGAGGTTTAACTAAGGTAGTACCTAGGGGCCTTGAAGGTAGTACCTAAAGGCCACTAAGGTAGTACCTCAAGGCCACTAGGGTAGTACCTCAAGGCCACTAGGGTAGTACCTCAAGGCCATTAAGGTAGGACCTAAGGTACAGTCCATAAAAAGCACTTGTGGACCACTTGAGCACTCAAGAGAAGCACATGATGGGATTGTGTAAGGGTAGGAGAGGAAGGCCCGAGGCTTATGAGAGGTTGAGTTAAGGTTTAGCTAAGGTAGTACCTAGGGGCCCTTAAGGTAGTACCTAAAGGCCACTAAGGTAGTATCTCAAGGCCACTAAGGTAGTACCTAAGGTACAGTCCCTAAAATATGAGACTGCTTCCCAAAATCACCTTCTAAAATATTATTATTATGCCTAAACTTGAGGTGGGTCATGGGATGAATGATTCTATAATTGAGAAGTGCTCACCAAAATCATCAAATCGATTTCGACCCCATATGTAAAAGAGAGCCTTTATTTATCTACTTTCCCAAAAATACACTGAAATGTTCATGTTGTTCCAAAACTTGGAAGTGGGCCTTTGTATGTATGGCCATGTATTGGAGAAACGGTCAGAAAAATTATCTAATCTAAGACCTTTTTTTCTCATAGATACAGTCAAAAGTTTACATGGGTCATTTCATGAGTAGCCATATAGTTAAGAAATGCTCACCAAATCATCAATCAGATTCAAACCCATGTGAAAAAATGAGACTCTCTCCCAAAAACACATTCTCAAATTTACTCATTATGCCAAAACTTAACCTAGGTCATCAGAAGAACATCGGAAGAATGGGCTAACAATGCTGAAATGTTCATCAAAATCCTCAAACCCACACCTAAAAGGGAGAATTTTCCCTCAAAGTTTTGAAGAAAACATTGTGGAGGCATCCAATAAAGGAACAAGAAAGAAGTAGGAAATGGTATTGGAAATGACTCAACAAAAGCAATAAGAAATCATAATATTGGAATGTTCAACAAAACTATTTTATGCAGGCCACTTCTCCCTGTGAGTGGTTAGCCTGTTGGATGCCTACCTATAGAAAATTCATGAAGAATCCATATCCATTTCGAAACTGACAAAAATCTTCATATTCTACTCTACTTATGCAAAAGTAAAGTTTATTATTTTTCTAGATTATTTGATATTTTGAGATGCATTGCTTCCAATGATATGTTCACAGGAAACATGCTTGAGAAATGACCATAGATGATTTCTCAAAATGGAACTACACGTGAGGAAATGATTTAGAAACAAGTATGGAACGATGTTGAACTATCTAATATGGATAAGAAATCTGGAAATTATAGTGAAAAAGCTAACTCTTTTATTTTGCTATCTTTTTATCTAGGTTATGGTTTAGTCTCATGCTTCAGGAAGAGTGTTTAGTTAATTTGCAACCAATATTTACTTAGATAAGCTTCCTTTTTTGTTACACAATGAGGATTCGGTTTAGGGAAACTTTAAGAATACAGGGTTCAAGAGTGTTGTGACTAACAAATTAAGTGTTCTTTGTTTACAGGACCAAGATAGTGAGTTGAGAGGGTTATAGAAGAGTCTTCTGATTTGATTTGGGGATGAAATGTTGAATTTAAATGGTTTTCTGCTGGTACCATTATTATTAATTTTTCCTCAGAAAAAGTGAAGAAGAAGACAGGATTACTCCTTGAAGGTGGAAATTCATACTAGCAGAAATGGTCTTCTTCTTCACCTTTTCTGAGGAAAAATTACAAGATTATTGCGTGAAGGTGGAAACTCACTGAACGAAGACCCACATACCTCATGCTGTGTTTCCTTTGATCAGCTTCTTCTCAGTTCAGATTTGAGTGCTTATTACATGGAATATTTTGGAGACTAGTGGCTGCTTACATGGAGACCATGGTGGCTGCTGACAAGGAAAACAAAAGGGCAATTTTGGAATAACTTTTTGAAATAGTATGTAGTGCATAAAAAAAAATATATATTCTGATCATTAATGGACAAAACCCATATTGCACTTTCTATGGGTTTCATTCCCATATAACCTTCAAATGGAGTTCCCCAAACACAACTTCCCCGAAAAAAAATCTATATAATTTAAAACAGCCATAGTTGCACCAGATTGCAAACAAGCAAGTGGATGATCCCGATAAATTTTCTCCAGTGCTTTGGATGATGACACAACCTTTACTTGCAAGGCTTGGGAGGTAAGAGTCACCAATCTGAATCAAGGAGTAGTCTATGGTGTGAGGACGGACAAGACCGAAATGCATTAGAAGCTCCACAATGGGTTTGATTATGATGGTGTGTTTGGAACCACCGTGAACCCACTAACTGATGCTCTACAGAACTCCATACAAACCCATGGAAATTGCACTCTGCTGCAAGCAATGGGCAAACAAAAATTGTGGAGATTTTGATTAGCAAAGGGGCAGATGTTAATTTGAAAAATGATGGAGGCCGCACTGCTCTTCACTATGTTGGCCTACTTCTGATGGAACAACTTTTTGTTGGTTTTCATTTTTATTTGGATTTAAGAGAACTGACCCCACATCTTCTAGATACTCTCAATGCATGTAAACGTGGAGATTCATGCAAGTATGGCTTCCAAGGAACAGTGCTTCAGAGTAAAAGGATCTAGTAGAGTGATACAGTTACCAACTTTCATGCAAATCATGAGAGAATGTAGACTTCTAGCTGCAAATTCTCTAAGGAGAAAGATCAGGTCCTCACAAGGCCTACTGATCCTTTTATGCTTCTCAATAGACCAACCTACTACAATAAGCGTATGATTGATATGGTCATGAAGAAACGGATGAGGATCCTTCAGAGATTCTACACTTATTGCAGCAAGAGACTTGGAGATGTATTGGGAAGAGAAGTCGGTTAAATTTTAAGATTCAACAAGAGACTTTCCTGAACAAACATTGCAAGTTGAGAACCATCCACCTTGTTAAGAGACACAGTCACACTATTCATGTTCATGTTTAAATAGAAGATGACATGACCTTTACCGTAACCCAGCATCACTTTAACAAAGTGATTCGTTCCCAATTGGTGTCTCAGCTGATTCATGTCCTCTCAATGGTCCCTGACAGTGGTTCCATTTGATTTGTGTCCAGCTGGTGTCCCTTGATTGTGGTCCTCAAGGAGTAATCAACAAAATTTATAACCTATTACACCATGTACTAGGATAGCCTTAGCTAGCATAGCATAGTGGCTCTAGGGTCGTTCACTGGGATGGGTTTTCACTCCACAATTGATATTAATCCAAAGATGAATTGGTGCCTTTTCATTTCAAGGTTAGCTTTAAAAGAGATATTTGCGTGAAAAATGTTTGGTTTTAAACTAACCAAAAATAGTAACTGATTTTACTTATAAAGAAAAGTGTTTCTTGGAGTTTAGATCACTAGGCTCAGATTCCTCATACAAAAAGGAGAGTTCCGGTCACTTGTTTCTTTTACTCACATTAGAGAATTAACATATAGTTAATTCTCTAACCGGTGTGGTACAGATGCTTCCCATTAATGAGTTCAAATATTAAATCCCTCTCACTGATGCAACTTGCAATGGCTCGTGCCTCTCACCTAGCATTTGCCATTCAAGGTGATCTTTAACCTTGGATTTCCCTTCACAAGCTCACAAGAGATAACTAATGGATGTCTCCTTAGAGTCCAAAAGCTTACCAAGTGTTGGCTATTCTAGAAAATCCTACCTTCAAACCACCTCCCAAAAGCTCGCAAGAGATAAACTAGTGCATCTTCATGGACGGAGATCACTTGCCTTACCAAGTGTTGGCTTAGGTGATTTAAAGGCGTTTTAAGTTAACTAAAAAGATAAAAACCATTAACGGGTCACACTTTCTCTTCATTAAAAACTAAAACAACAAAACTTCCAATTTATGCATGTGGAAACTTACCCGGCTTTCTTCACTCCAAGAGACAAAGAGCCTAGCCTTTCATCCTCTGAGGAAAAATCCTCAGAGTTTGATTGGCTAGAAAGAAAACTAACGAGGAAACAAAAATATGAAGGAAGAACAGAGCAAGTGCTCTCTTCGTCGATTTCACATATATTATCTATATATCTTTTCTTTACATTGGTTCAAAGATATATATAGAGAAGATATTTTCTAAGAAATATCCCAATAATATCTTTGACTGATTACAAGGAGAAAATAGAAATTTACACAAAATATCTTGAGAGAAAAAATCTAACTTAGTCGGTGGCAAATATTAAGAAGCTTCAGGAGAACACCGCAGCACTGTGCAAAATCCGGGTGATCTGAAATGTCGGCCGCGGATGCTCTTCGGGTGAACGCTATCAAAGGATCCGGACATGCCTATCCGGGGAAGTTGAAACGTCTTCCTCTCCCATCCGGATGTGAGATATCCCGCGTTGCAAGGCTATCCGGATCAACTCCATCCGGATTCCCCCGGGTGGAAGGAGCTATGTCGCAAGGGGGACCGTCTGCATGTGCAAGGTGTAGGGACCCCTCTCCCGGATGACACGGAGCGCGCATTGCTATCCGGAGCAACTCCATCCGGATTCCTCAAGAGGACATATGGCGGTGCTCCCCTATCCGAACTCCCTCAGGGAGAAGCACACGACACTCGTGAACATCACACCCCGGATGATAGCATATCCTATCCGGATATGTCCGGATCATTGACTATAGTGAGCAACCTTGCTACAGCCCACGTTCCGCTGCTCTCCAATGGTGTGTCCGGACACCCTGTCCGGACATCTTTGCCATGGATTCCAAAGAACTCTCCTCAATCTCGGATTGCTTTGGTGATCAAAAAGCTATCAAAACACCAAAACTTAACACAATTTGATTAGAATTGATTGCAAGGGTCCTTAATATGTTAATTGGGTTAAAAGGTGATAACTACTACTCAAAAGTGTTTATAAGAGTTAATTACAAGCTATCAAATAGCACTTTTTGAGTAGTAATCACAAAGACACTCATTTTCTTATGTCTTGACTTTGTTAAGTGGAGACTCATTATCTGAAGCCTTTGTAGCATTTATACTACTTCCACCAGAATTTCCCAAGCTTAGATCCAAGCCAAAACCAATTAAGGCAGCAATAGTTGGCCTATTGCAAAAGATCTCCAATTTGGACATGCAAATGCTCATCTGTATCTAAGGTTGAACACAGTTGATGCATGGGATTTGGACTCATCATGCATGTCTCTTCATAGCTGATAACACAGTCGTTCTGTTTCCTTCAACAACACAGTATGCATCCCAGCCTTAGTTGATAAATAAGACGTACCTAGGTGAGTGACCAAGGTCCTCTTGAATGCATTCACTCTCTGCATGTATGTCTATCAATGCATTCCCCAAGAACAAGCCTAAATCCATACCTCTCCCTCTAATAAATCCATCGATCCACTTCCCCAGATCCAGTTCATCATAAAATTTAGAAAGAAAGAACAGAGACCAGACCAGAGGGGAACTAGAGGAAAAAAAACAAACAAACAATATATGAATAAAGAGAAGCCACATTTCATATGCCTTCAATGGACTTCGACTGGTGGAAAAGATACTAGAATATTCAAATAAGAGAAAGATAGCCATCATTTTCAGATAACACGTGAAACAGAGCTTCACTGAGTTCAAATAATGCTAAAAAAAAATAGCAGGGAATGAAACAATATTTGTAAGCATACGCAAGAACTAGAAATCGGCACAGTTCATATGAAGTTTCTACCATCCTCAACCCAACAAGCAAAGAGTGTTCCAGATCATAAAATGAGAGAATGAAGAATATAGATTGGAAAGGCGAGCCAGAAAAATAAACAGAAAACTTACCTTAGAACTTCTCCGAAGAAGCAAAGTCTGCTTCTCTTTTCTAATTCCCCTCTCTAAGATGAACCTCTTCCCCTATGTTTTCTCTATGCGTGCTAAAAGTTCCTCCTGAAAACCTCCTTCTTTCCTATATCTTTCCCTCTGTGCTTTCTTTTCTTTCTCCATCTGAAAAACAATTTCCCCAAATGTCTCACAAAACCATCAGCCTGTGTTTTTATATCAATTGGAGCTGTCCCAACTAAGGACTCCTCTTCTCTCCAAACTATTCGTCTCATCCACCAGAAAAGTCCTTTTTTTTAATTTCCAAAAATCAAACCATGCATCACTTCTCCATCAGTAGATTTTCCTATAAAACTTCAAATTATTAAATCGGATAAATGAATAAAGAATAAATAAATAAAATAATAAATGAATCGGAGAATGATAAAATAATTATAATAGATAAATGAATAAATAACAATATAATGAACAAAATAAATAAAAAATAATGAATAACTAAATAAATAAAAGTGATTGACAATAATAATAAAAAATTATGTACAAAGCATTCAGAACCACTCTCTCACTTAGGCATTCAGGGCCACTTTCTCAATTAGGCATTCAAGACCACTTTCTCAATTAGGCATTCAAGGCCACTATCTTAATTAGGCGTTTAGAGCCGCTTTATCACATAAGAGTATGAAGTCACTTTCTTAATTAGGTGTTCAATGAGACTTTCTCAATTAGCCATTCAAAGCCATTTTCTCACTTTTGGAGTTCAAAGCCACATTCTCAATTAGGTGTTGAGCCACCGTATTTGTTATCATTCAAAGGCACTTTCTCAGTTAGGCATTCAAAGCCACTTTCTCAGTTAGGCCTACTGAGCCACTTTCTCACTTATACGTACAAAGCCACTTTTTCACTTACACATATAGAGCGAGGCTCTAAATGTCTGATTGAGAAAGTGTTAGGATAAAGCCCTTAAAAGCATAACATGATGTAATAAATTTGGAATTCATTATTTATTTAATGATGTTATAGTTTCACTTTTATCCTTATTCCATGCATTATACTTTATAAGCATTCTTGTTTGCATCTTTTACATTATACGTGACTTAGATGCGTTAGGAGTTGCACAGAAGATCTAAGTCATGGGTTCCTTACAAATAGATGACTTGTTCATAACCGGTTCATGGGTCTAGGCAACCCATTAGAGGTTATAGTGCACCACCTCCTAATTGGAGGAATGGTTGGTCTTAGCTATCAAGATGGTTTTCCCACGATGAGTGCACTAGTGTGTATGGTTACACATTGGGTAGGACCTACGATGAGTCATGACTAATGGTTGCCAAGTAGTCATGACCTCACCAAGCTGCTTCATTCTTTTGTCTCTCAACCTTGAGAGAATATTGAGCATATGCTAAAGTTAGTAGTGGCTTTGACCTATGGGTGAGATCATAAGCTAATCATATACTCCCTATGGATTGGGTCAATGTTGATGGAAGTCGATAGCAATAGGTATTCTCAATAAAGGCACCATGATATCTCATGGGATTGAGACAGTGTATTCTCTTGGGTGATCCTAAGGAGTGTTCATGGAAACTATGGTCATGGTAGTTCCTTAACTGGAACTTGACATGGGCTCTTTGAGAGCTAAGACATGTTAGTTGAATACATAATATGAGGATTTGTAACTCAAAGATAGTAGAGGTAGTCTTGAAAGGCTAATAGCTTTCACCTTGTTAGGCTATGAACACCAGTTCATAGGGAGACTGAGCACAATGGATAGCAAGTCACAGACCCGAGCATGTAGTGTCTCATTGTTATTTACAAAGGATACTGGAGTTCAATTGATTCTCTGTGGTGAGATGTTGAATTAACTTCAGAATTGGATTTTGAGGGAGTCAATACTCCTATGGGTTTAGTGATAGGAAAAACTCGAATTTCTCTATTTCCTAAGCCCGAATCAAGTAAGGAACATGCATAACTATCCTAGTTTTTTTATAAATCCTATGCATAGTGGAAAAAAAAAACTTAAACTTTAAAAGAATGCAGAAAGTGCTAACAAAAACCATACCTCATATTCAGATGTTCTCGAATCAAATCCACATGGTTAAGATGAAGATCGAAATCGCAGAAGTCTCATAAACCCGAAGTCTTTCGCTCGATGACTTGAACCTTGATCTCAGAACACTTCAGGTAGGGACAAAAAGAGGGTGAAGGCTATGGCTCCCTATCTCTTTAGATGGTGGAAGACCAAACCTATGGAAACCCTAACCCCTAAGGGGTATTTATAGGGTTCCTAAGTGGGCTTAAGTGACTTGAGCCTAAAATGGGTTCTAATTGATTAATTAACCCAATAAGGCCTACTAATTAATCAATTTTTCAAATCCAGAGACCTTGTTCACTTACCCCTATGCAACCTTGTGTAATTACCAAAACACCTTTATGCACAAAAGTAAACCTAGAGCCAATCCAACTCTCATAACCCATACCAATAAGTATATGAGCTCAAAGCGGAGACCACTAGGACCCATAGGAATATTAGCTCCCTCAAAATCCAATTATTTTAAAGATGATTCAACATCCCACTATAAAGAATCATCTGAACTCCAATATCCTATGTAAATAAGAACGAGACACTAAGTGCTTGGGTTCGTGACCTACTATCCATTGTGTTTAGTCTCCCCATAAACTGGTGTCCATAGTCCAACAAGGTGAAAGCTATCAACCTTTCAAGACTACCTCTACTATCTTTGAGTTACAGATCCTCCTATTATGTGTTCAATTGACAAATCTTAACTCTTAAAGAGCCTATGTCAAGTTCCACTTAAGAAACTACTATGACCATAGTTTCCATGAGCCTTAGGATCACCTAAGATGACACACTTTCTCAATCCTAAGAGATATCATGGTTCCTCTATTGAGAATACCTATTGCTATCGGCTTCCATCAACAATGTCTAATCATACACACTAGTGCACTCACCATGGGAAACCCATCCCAATAACCAAGGTCAGCCATCCCTCCAAATAGGAGGTGGTGCACTACAACCTCTAATGGGTTGCCTAAACCCATGAACCGGTTGTGAACAAGTCATTTATTTGCAAGGAACCCATGACTTAGAGTTTTTGTGCAACTTGTAATGCACCTAAGTCACGTATAATGCAAAAGATGTAGCTAAGAATGCTTATAAAATATAATACATAGAATAAAGATAGATAACAGTGAAACTAGAACATCATTAAATAAATAATGAATTCAAAATTTATCACATCATGTCATGCTTTTAAGGGATTTATCCTAACATTTGCTCACTAACACTTAAAGCATCATGATTATAAAGCATGACATATACTCATTTGAAACCTATGTTATCCCTGTGACCAACAAAGACTCTTCTTGTCAATGTCTTGGTGAAAGGATCCACTAGGTTCTCCATAGAAGGTATCTTGTCAACCATCATGTCACCCTCTAAACTGTCTCAACACTTTGGAGCATAATGTCAAGAACTTAGTCGTTTACTAAGCTTGTGCGGCACTTAGATAAGTCAAGACACTTGATCTTGCTAAGTCAGCCTTACTCCCAATGCTTAGCTTGCTACGCTAAGATGCTCGCGACTCAAAAATTGTAGAAGGTGTAATAGGATCCATCCCAAAACAGATTGTGAAAGTGGCAAAAGAAGTGCAACAGCTATTGGTTGATTCTAGCAACTTGACTCCCAATAATAAACTATGGTATGAATTGTCAATTATGCAAACCTACCAAATGCAATTAATCTAGCTTTAGATTCTTCTTTCCCTAATTTATTGATGTACCATACACATTGCATGGAGTATGTAGACCTTAAAAGATGAGTTGATGAGTTGTTTATTAAAGAATATTGAATAAAGATTAAATCTTCATGTATTATATGAGGGGTTTGGTCATGATTTTCGGATTAACAAATGCACCGAGCATATGTATGTGTCATGACACAGGTTTCAATTACCAACATAGAGAAATATGACCCCTAGGTTATACTCGAATTGCTTGTCATTTAGGAGCTTTAAGAGCCAATTGATTTCCCAAAGAAAACATCGTTATGGTTGGTAGGGAGCAAATGATCATTTTTTTTATATCATCCTATGGATATATTTTTATGCAGGAAAGTTTACCTGATGAGTCGTATCTCTTATTGAGGCATATGTTCCAATTCTTAAGAAGTTTAGGGAGTACTCAGAGCTTCCAAAAGATCTTAACTCCATGGCAATCGAAATTATTTTGCTCTAATGACAATGGAAAATTGTAGTAATACTTCAATGTTGTGGCAAACAGGGCAATCAATTAGGTGGTTGTAAGGAATCTGGACGCCTAACTGAGAAAGTGGCTTTGAATGCTTAACTAATAGAGTGGCTCTAAATGATAACTAATAAAGTGGATCAACACCTAACTGAGAATGTGGTTCTGAACTTCACAAGTGATAAAGTGGCTCTGAATGGCTAATTGAGAAAGTCTTATTGAATGCCAAATTGAGTAAGTGGCTCTATACACCTAAGTAAGAAAGTGGCTCTAAACGCCTAACTAAGAAAATGTCCTTGAACGCCTAATTGAGAAAGTGGCCCTGAATGCCTAAATAAGAGAGTGGTTCTAAATTCCTATGTGAGAAAGTGGCTTAGAACACATAACTAAGAAAGTCATTTCTAACGCCTAACTAAGAATATGGCTCTAAACCCCTAAGTGTGAAAGTGGCCCTCAACGCCTAACTAAGAAAGTGAATTTGGATTCCTAAGTGAGAAAGTGGCTTTGAACGCCTAATTGAGAAAGTGGCTCCAAACACCTAATTGATAAAGTAACTCTAAAGGCCTAACTGAGAAAGTGGCTTTAAACCCATGCATGAGAATGTAGCTCTAAACACCTAACTGAGGAAAGGGGTCTAAAAGCCTATGTGCGAAAGTGGCACTACATGCCTCACTTAGAAAGTGGCTCTTAATGCCTAATTGAGAAAGTGGCCTTGGATGCCAAAGTATGAAACTAACTCTCAACCCTTTATTGGGAAAGTCGCTTTGAACACCTAAGTGAGAAAGTGGCTCTGAATGCTTGGTTGAGTAACTGGCTGGCTCTAAAAACCTAACTATGAAAGTGGCTCCTAAGGCGTAAGTACAAAAGTGGTTAAGAACGCCTAATTCAAAAAGAGGCTATGAACGCTTAACTGAGAAAGTGACTTTGTACACCTAAGTGAGAAAGTGGCTTTGAACGCCTAACTCAAAAATTGGCTCATACACCTAACTGATAGAGTGGCTTAAAATTATAACTGAGAAAGTGGCTCTGAACTCCTAAATGAGAAGGCTGCTATGAATGCCTAATTGAAAAAATATCTTTGAACGCCTAACTAACAAAGTGGTTCTCAATGCCTAAGTGAAAAAGTGGCCTTGAACACCTAACAAAGAAAATGGCTTTGAACGCTTAAGTGAAAAAGTGGCTCTGAACGCATAAGTGAGAAATTGGCTTTGAACACAAATGTGAGAAAGTGGCTTAAAACTCCTAACTAAGAAAATTGCTCTGGACATCTAATTGAGAATTTGGCTTTGAACACAGAAGTGAGAAAGTAACCCTAAACACCTAACTGAGAAAGTAGCTCTGAATGGCTATGTGAGAAAGAGACTCATAATACCTAAATGAGAATGTGACTTCGAACGCCTAAATGAGAAAGTGACTCTGAACGCCTAACTAAGAAGTTGCCTTTAAATGTGTCACCAAGAAAATGACTCTTAAGACCCCAAGTTAGAAAGTGGCAGTGAATGCCCAATTGAGAAAGTGGCTTTGACACTTAAGTGAGAAAGTGACTCTTAACTCCTAACTAAGAAAGTCTCTTATAACACCTAACCCAGATAGTAGCTCTTAATGTGAAAGTGAGAAAGTGGCTCTAAATGTCTAACTGCAGTTAGGCATTCAGAGCCACCTTCTCAATTAGGCGTTCATAGCCACTTTCATTCTTAGTCATTAAGAGCCACTTTCTCAGTTAGGCATTTAGAGCCAGTTTTTTAATCAGGTGGTTAAAGCCCCATTCTTATTTAGGCGTTCAGATCTACTTTCTCACTTAGGCCTTCAAAGCCACTTTCTCACTTAGGCCTTCAAAGCCACTTTCACAATTAGGGGTTTAGAGTCAGTTTCTCACTTAGGCGTCCAAGGCCACTTTCTCAGTTAAGCATTAAGAGCCTCTTTCTTAGTTAGGCGTGTATAACCACTTTCTCACTTAGGCATTCAGAGCTAGTGTCTAGGTTACCCATTCAAAAGGACTTTCTCAGTTAGGCGTTCAAAGTCATTTTCTTTGTTACACATTCAAAGCCACTTTCTTAGTTAGTCATTTAGAGGGAATTTCTCACTTAGGTGTTCAGATCCACTTTTTCACTCACGCGTTTAAAGCCACTTTATCAGTTAGGTGTTTAGAGAGGCTTTCTTAGCTAGGAGTTTAGAGTCACTTTCTCACATAGGCGTTTAGAGTCACTTTCTCACTTAAGCATTCTAAGCCACTTTCTCGGTTATTTTATTCAGAGCCACTATCTCACTTAGGCGTATAGAGCCACTTCCTTAGTTAGGCATTCAAAGTCACTTTCTCACTAAGGTGTACAAAGGCATTTTCTCAGTTAAGTGTTCATAGCGACTTTCTCAATTAGGCGTTCATTACCACTTTCATACCTAAGTGTCTAAAGTCACTTTAATCTTTTAGGCATTCAAACAAGTCCTGCTAAGAATGTCTAATGGGCCAATCGTGCCTAAATGGGCTTAAAGTGTCTAAATGGGCCTAGGTGAACCTAGACGGGCCTGAGATGTCTAAATAAGCCTAAGGTAGTGCCTAATAGATCGGGTATACCTATACGGGTCGGGTGACTAGGTGGGTTAACTAAGGCTAACCTAAAGTGCACATAAGTGAAGCCTAGTCTAAACTTAAAGGGCAACCAATGTCATAATGTGGAACTGGATAAACCCCTCAACCAAAGTCTCCAAAGTGGCTCAAAAAAGGTAAGTTATACGAGTAGTAATGAGCCATCAAAGAAACACTGTGGAATACTGGAAGTGAACTTAAAGACATGTACTAAAGGGACAAAATGGAGGGAGGGTCTACAAATTCACTCTCTATGTGAAGAGAAACCACCATAGCATGTATTTCATATTATAGGTGTTTGAAAGTGACTAATAAGGAAAGTGAGTGATTAATCCCTACATTCTCACTGTGTGATATCCTTAGGGCTTATTACAATTATAATAGCCCTCTATTGTACTATTTATATTTTTTGCTATGTTTTGAGGTGACAAATTAGTTATGCTACTTTGGCATGTTTCAGATAGAAATAAAATAATTTATCCTTATGGGACATATTGGACAAACGATTAATTTGAATATAAAAAACATGAGTTTAAAAGAGATATTTTTTTTGAATTACATTAATAAAGATGTGTTTATAGTCGACCGGTTATATTGCTTTTGTAGCTAATATAATTGTGAATACATTTATAATATTTTGTAATAAGCAACTTTAAGGGATTAAGTATATACATTAAAATGTAACTAAATAAATCTGGGGTACAATGAGACATGATTATAATTGTTCACTCATAATTTTGGGGTTAAGCTATTATGTATCCCTAGAACCTACATAACTTTATAAGCTCTCAAAATTGTAGATGTGCTCGTATGGTCACACGACCCATTTGCTTGTATGAATCACCTTAAAAAGGCTAAGAGAATGGACTTGGATAATTATTGGTCAACTATATCAACTCATCTTGTGCAAGTGGAAGATGTTGGAGTTGGGTGGGTGCCCAAGTCTGGTTGACCCAACCCAATCCAACAAATTAGAGATCTGGGGGGAGTATTTGCTGGGAGTTGGAATTGCTAGAAACTGCCCATAAACCACTCCACTAAACACACACACACACATATATATAAGTCTCTCGAACTCTCTGGGTTACTTTTATTTTCTTTGAAAAGAAATACAGAGATAACTTAAAAAGAAAAGTTTTTGAAGAGTAGGTGAAAGGTTTTTGTGCTGTGAAACAAAGTGGTTCTCGATTTGACTATGGTTCCATTCACAACTTGGGAAGAAGAATTGAACGATGAAACAATTTTTTTATTGGATCCTGGATTTTTCAAAAGGCAATTCAAAGATTTCCTACAATTTTCATAAATTTTTTAATAAAGTTTAACTTTTTTAACATGTAAATGAGTCAAGTTTTTTATTTCATGTGTATAATATTTTAGAATATTTTGATTTGATATGCAATTAATTTAATCAATTTTTTGAATTCAAAATTATTCTTAAAAATTAAAAAATTCATTAAAGAATATTATTAATTATGTCTTATTTAATTTATAATTTATTTACCTAAATTCAAAATATGTATTTGTGTGCATGAGAGAAACGGTAAAGTTACTACTAATGATATTTCAATTTTGATATATTATTTTTTTAATGATTGGATCTATTTTTTGAGTTCTAAATTATTTTTAAAAATTCTTAAGCTTATTAATAAATTCATTACAAAGTATCACTTGATTTGAAGTTCTTTTTTATAGTGGGAAAATTTATAAAAATATAACTATGTGCAAAAAACAAAACAAAAAAGAGTTATTATGGACTAATAATTTTTATCCATAAATTTCTAGTATTAATGAGTTTATTATTTAAGTTTTAAATTATTTTTAAAAATTACTAGACTTGTTAATGAATCCAATATAATAAGTTTTGTTTAATTTGAAATTTATTTGCTTGGTTAAATAATAATAATAATAATGATTCTATGTTGAAGAAAAACAATAGTCATTTTAGACCTTTTTTGTCCATAAATCTTTAGTATTGATTGCATCATTATTTGAGTTTTAACTTATTTTTAAAAATTACTAGACTCATTAATGAAGTTAATGCAAAAGAATAAAAATTACCAGTTTTGTTTAATTTGGAGTTCATTTCTCTCGTGAAAAAGAATTAACAAAATAATGATTCTATATAAAAGAAAAACAATAAAGTCGTTTTAGATCAATTTTTTTTCCAAAAATTTCTGGTATTAATTGGTTTGCTTTGAGTTTTAAATTATTTTTAAAAATTAATAGACTTGCTAATTTAACATATCAAGTATTGCTTAATTTGAAGTTTATTTGCCTAACAATATATATGCAAAGTTATTGAGTTCCATAACTTTTTAATATTAATTAAATCTATTTTTGAGTTTCAAATTATTTTTAAAAATTAATAAATTTTATTTATCAGTTTGATTTGAAATTTATTTTCTTAATACTTTTTAAAAAAAATATAAAATATATAAAAAAATTCTGTGTAATTTAAAAGAATATAATATTTTAAGATTTATGATATTGGTATTAAATTATGGAGGGAGAAAGAGAATCATATCATGTTCAATTTTACTTGTTTTTTTTATGAATTTTTTAAATTTTTTCTATAATTTCCTTATTTAAAATTGGTAAAACTAACTTTTAATTGTGTTTTAAATATTATTGTTTATTTTTAAAAATTGTTTTAAAATAACTATGTCCAAACAAAATTAGGAATTTTTAAAAATAGTTTTCTATTTTTGTCATACGCCAAGAGGCTCTAGATTTCTAACGTCGGTAATGGCTTATGATTAATAATTTTTCGACAAAAATAATCAGTGAAGTTGATTCCTATATATCCGCACACTTTACTACTTTAGTGTGTATTTGGGATGAGTGCAAATCAATCCCCAGTTTGGATTCGGATTTAACCTGAAACCCATCTCTGCTCTCTCCTCGATGGGGTTTGCGTTCAAACCCTAACCCAAGCAATTTTTTTTCCATTTTTTGAGATTTGGAAGTAGAAGGTGAGGTGTTTGTTTCATATTTCGAGTTGGGATTGTTAGATTTTGTTTGTTTCCCTTTTGAATCAAATGAAATTTTGATCGGTCAATTTATATTGAAAGTCAAGGCACTGTTGTGAAGAGCAGGGGACTTATTAGACACCATTGATTGATTCAGGCTGATGTTCATGAGTCATCTTCTTGAATCATATCTGCATCAAATTCTCAGTCTTGGAGAACACTTTCGTTGAGCCATCCTACTGTTTAATGCTATGCTTGTAGCGCCTTCAGAATGAAACTTTATCTTAGTTGGGCATGACCAAAACCATGTCAACCAATTGTCTTCAGTATTGTCCTCAATTGTTGTTAGCTTTCAGTTCATATGAATGTGTTTTTTTCCCCAGTTTTGCCTTCTCTTCTGGTACATCTCATACATCTTGGCATTCTTAATTTAAATAGGCTTATATTGTGGATATCATTTCTTGACTGTTGAGCAAATAATTTTCAGTTTGTTGGTTAGGATTCATCATCCATCAGGTTTGAAACACCTTTCAATTTAATCTTTCCCATTGTAGCTAGGTTACCAACATCTTCAATCTATCCCACTTTGTAGATGATTAGACACCGATATAAAGAAAGCAGACACTCATGGGTATCACCAGGTTATCAATCTATCCCATTTTAGGCATTTTTTTTTTCATTTTTGTAGAAAGAGGATAAGGCATGTTATTGAGTGATCACATAGATTTCATCTAGTAGCAAGTGTTTTTGAGCTGCCTACTTTGTTTATTCCATGTCAGGACTGATTTAAAAGCTTCCAGCAATATGTCTTAACAATTTATGCAAAGTTCTCTAGATCCTAAACTAGATCTCTCGTTTGCAGGAAATGTCATTCTTGAAGCATCTTTGTGGTGACTTGAAGGCCCACCTCTTAGTATTGTCGCTGTACAGCTCTAAATTATTTTCAGATCTGAAGTAAACCCCAGAAAGTTTCTTCATCCTAGTCCCTCAGTGAGATAGCTTGATACTCCATATCTCATTATAATCCATCACAGAGAAATTGATTTGCTTAATTGACAAAAATGACAGAAAACTTCAGCTACACAGCTTGCAGACAGTTATCTGAAATGTTCTTCGCAGTACTTTTCTTTCACAGTTCTGAATATGTCATTGCAGTCACCATTCATGGAAGGTCTAATGTAACTCGCAAGTCTATTTTGATCAGTAAAGTTTATTTGCTGGAAATGGTTTGTTCACTGCTGGAGTACTTAGTTGAAATTGTTTTATTTCCTGGGTTGAAGGAAATTTGGTGGATAAGCAACTCAGGCCTTGCAATGGTTGTAATTGGGGAAATCATAAGGAAAACAGCAATTTTAACAGCTGGGCGGGCCTTCACTCTTGTTATCAGGGTTCGTTATGAAGAGGATCACAAATTGGTAACTCATGGAATCTATGGATATATGCGTCACCCGGGATATTCTGGTTTTTTCATATGGTATGTTGGCACTCAGATAATGCTCTGTAATCCCATCTGCACAATTGCATTTGCAATTATCGTCTGGCACTTCTTTTATGAACGAATACTATATGAGGAGTCTTTCCTGAGGCAGTTTTTTGGGTCGGAGTATGAGGAATATGCACAACTGGTGCCTTCTGGATTGCCGTTTGTGAAGTGAAGGTATGTGAAACTTGTAACAGAGTAAACAAAAAAAATGTTACATTTTGAAGTTTAAATATGTTTGAAGCTGAACGGTTTAATGGCTGGCAGGAATGACTAGTTATTTATCTATTTTTGTAGTGGCAGACCCCAGAAGAAAAGATGGGGCTTTGAGCATTCTCCTGTCATGGATTGATGAAGCAGCACTAAAATTAGTTTCATGGTGTGATGGTGCAGGGAGAAGGTTGCATGAGGAATGTTGCAGTGAACATCTATCAGATTGATCCAAGAAGACGATACTTAGATAATGATGTGGTCTTCCTGACTTACAAATTTTGTTCTTTGCTGAACTGACATGCCCTAAGTGGTGTTTTGTTTTTTTGACTTAATTCTCTTAAAATTAAATATTTCTTATTAGTGTTAAGTATTAAGTTTGTTTTTTTAGTATCTTATTTCTATTAAGTATTAAGAAGTAAAGAAAAACCAATATATTATTGTGGACATGCATTTTTCACGTGCGTCCCATTCAATGGCGAAACTCATTTTTATATGGTGAAAAATTAGTTTTGGAAAAGTCGGAGTCGCCGCTTATTTTATTTTATTTTAAAAGGGAAAATAAAACAAGAAAGAAAACCCTAAAGAAGTGACTCCATAGTTTTTGGAAAAGCGTGTCTTTGAAAAACTCGAGTCTAGGTTCGGGGATCAGATTATCTATTAGGAAGGTACCTCTAAAAGGTAGCACTCCTCTAAGCCCTACAAAGGTCTCTACTGACTGAGTTGAGGGGAATGAGGTAATTAATTGGTTGATTATAGATACCTAGGTAGGTTAGGTGATTTCAACAAATAGTATGTCAAACAAGAAAACCAATCATAAATCATAAAGAAGATTTAAAGTGTGTATCTGAACTGCTTCTTAAGCGTTATCATAAGAAATCAATGGTTAGTTTGGAAAATAAAATACACATGTATTTTACTCTAGTCTCTTAATCAAACATGGCAAGCTAAACAAACAATAAAAAAGATATGTTGAATAGGTTGACAATCGCATACGAAGCAATACATAACAATCATGTATACAACAATACATAATTTATGGAATTAAGATACAAAGGTAAGAAGCGTACTTGAATAACATAGGTAACTTGTAACGTGCTTCCATTAGACATAAAGGGTTTAATAATAAATAATAAAATAATGAAATCCTAGCATACTTGTTATCTAATTAGCATAGCAAAAATGATCAAAGTATACGAAATCATCAATTATCACATACATCTTGTATATAATTCCTAAAAAATAGATAAATATGATTACAACAAGTAGCAAAGGTGATAACAAATATGAGTTTTGAAGAGATTCTTTTATGTAAAGGCTCCACCAATTCCCCAATTGATATACACGAATCTAGCCTAGAATTATCCTATTTGTTTGAGACCACAAGCTTGAGTTCATGTCTTACTCAAAACCATAGTTTTTTTATTGAAAACTGAGAAAAATGCAAACCGGTCAAAACATGGTTGCATGTTATTTAAGAAAATGAGATTTTGATTATAAGGACTCTAAATGAACTTTTGAAATGCATTTTAATGAGGAACATTTTGAGAAAATGTTTCTTCTTAAAAGGAAAGAAATCATTTACAAACAACAATACTCAAGGATCAAACATAGGCAATCCAAAAGAAAATAAAATGACAAAAAAAAAATTTAATACAACCAAGCTGACTAAATTGGTGAGAGTAGGGCTAACCTTCATGGGTTTCCAATGGCCTTCAAAAAAGGGATTTGACCAACAATCACTAAGGCAACAAACTAATAACTTTCAAATCAAACAAACTAACAAAAATATTAACCAAGACTAACATCTAGAATTCAAGAAGTGCATGAACTAAGATAAAAACCAATCAAGGATTAAAATTTCAAACACATCTAAACTAAAATAAATAAGTAAACAAGTAAATTAAAACTAAACTGAATTGGAATTAAAAACAAGATATTTACCTAAGAGGTTTAATTAAATAATTGAATTAAAATAAAAAAACACATCCAAACTATAGAATAAATTATAACTAAACTAAATCGAAATTAAAAATATTAACTTTTTCTAACATGATTAATTAAACTAATAAATTAAAATCATCAACTATTCCAAACTAAAGAATAAATTATAACTAAACTAAATCCAAATTAAAAACATGAAATTTATCTAACATGATTAATTAAACTAATAAAATTCTGACTTTTTCAAACTAAAACAAAGAATCAAAAACTAAACTAAAGAATTTTAACTTACCTTTTTTAAGATTCTTTTGTGTGATGCGACTATAAGGCTTCTCAATGGATGGTGCGGATGGAGCGTCTGCAAGGCTAAAGGATGAATGGCGGCAATGTGCTTCTATATTGGCGACCGAATGGAGTCTCCCGCTGCCCTCCAAAATCTGTGTTCCAAAATCTCCACTAGCGGTCATGATATTCCAATATTTTCAATGGTGCGTGTGCTTTTTCTTTTCATGGATGCGTGAGGTTTTAGGATCAAATGGTGCAACCATTCCTTTTTGAGAAAAAAAAAATTGTGCATGGTGTCCTCCATGCCCATGGCCTGTGCGTGTGCTCTCCATGTATTTATCTCCATGTTGGCTACGTGTTCTTTTAATTCCTAAAATCGTGCGGCTGCATGGTGATTGTTTTCAGAAAGTGGCAGCCATGGTTTTTTATGCCTATTGTGCATGAAGATTTAAAAAAACCCATCGATGCGTCTCCCCCACAAGCAGGCTGTGTGTGCCTTTTATGCTCTCCAAGTTGCCAGCCATTCCATACATGATGGAGAAAAAGAAATCCCATGGTGCCTGTCATTCTTGAAAATGGGTGGTGGAGATTAAATGGTGCTTATTGCTTTTAGAATGTGTGGCTACTATGTTTGCAGAATCTAGCTGCAACCCATGGAGATTATAGACTGGCAACATTATCCTTCCATGTGGGTACGTGGTGCTCTTCTATATATGAATGAAAATTATTGCATGGGTTATCCCAGCCCAATATGTAGGTGAGTGGAGATTCACAGGCAGCTTGTCTAGTGCACGAAGTGAAGCCAAGAGAAATTCCTGAACAGATTTATCGCTTTCCTTGGGGATACTACCATCACCAATCTTCCCTTTGCTAAGCTCTCATCCCACTGCATTAGGAACATGCAACTCATCCCTCCATTCTGGAAAGTCGAAATCTGTGCTTCGCCAACAAGGGATAACCCCAGATCCGCGAATCCACGGTTCTCTCGATAACATAAAACTGAACCTTTTTTATATTCCATCTTGAATAAATAACTACAAGGAAATTGCGCAGAGGCCAACCGGGATTTTTTGGAAGATGACATGGGTCATAAAAACCAAACAGCAACCTATGGCCATCCTCTTGACAGGCTTCCTAGTCTTTTAGATGCCTAATGGTAGCACGTGAGTTTGAAGCTATACTGACTAGAAAGAATGGCACATCAGCTGTGGAGCTTTGAGTTACTCCACTCATTACAGGCTGTTGACACTGACTCTACCCCTGCCTCTTCTAGGCTGAACCATTGCGAAGCTGGCTTCAAATCAACCAAGGTTGCTGGAGGGTCAAGCACCAAAGTAGGGAAAGCAAACCAATAATGGAAGCTCCATTTTTTAGATCCGCAAATGAGATAAGAAGGAACCTTGAGAGTACAGAACTGTCCTTCTCTGCTTTTCCAGAATGAACGTCATTCCAAGTCTTCTCTGCTTTAGCTTTTAGAAAACTTTGTTTATCAAGGGCATAGAAGCTCTCCAATGTATTTGTGTTATAAAGGATGCGTAGAACAGAGCATCTATTCTTGTTCCCACGACTTATTGGCGGAGTTGATGATTGCTCACTTGGTTTAGGAGGCAATGATTCAACAAGAAGAGTTAAATGATTTGATACTTGAGAACGCGAGCATGGCGCATAGAAACCGGTGATTGAAATTGGGGAATCATCAATGCCCAGTTTGTTGAGTTTCAATGACGATAATCTATGCCAGAAGGCCTCATCAACAACACTTCGAAAGGGCGCAAATTGAAGTACGACACCGTTCTCTTGCCCTCACAATACAAAAGAAAGACTTCAACTTTATCGCTCTTTGCGTCACAAAAGATGGTATGGTCTATGAGAGAAGAAATTCAAGTTTGATCGGGTCAGATCTGATTCTTCTCTATCTCCTCCCCTCTAGTATTGCAAATTTGCAATTTGGGCGAGACGGTGAAAGTGAATGAGCCTCCTCCCAACACCACTAGTCGCTGCCCCTCACCAAAGTCACGGTGGGTATCTCTCCTCCCATGCTCAGAATCACCTCTCCTCAAAACCCAGTCCCATTCCTTCCTAACTTGTCACGACTCAAATTCCAAGTGACCCAAAATTTGGCCCGTGACCCCATGTCAAAGGTTTGACCCTAAGGATTCCCCCTATTCCACGCTGGTAGTCAACCAAAACACTCTGAATTTTTTTTCTACACATACATCACACTAAAATTTTCACCAACTAACAATATCCTAAACACTACTCAAAAGCAACAAAATATATTAATTATCATTACAATTCAAAAATAAAAGTTCATAATTAAACAACTTAATCAAATTAGGGTCTCATTACAAATACATGGTTCACAATTTACTAAAACAAGTCCCAATACCACAAACACAATAAATACAATACGCTCCACTAAGCAGCTCCGGGAGCATCTTGAAGTCCTCCCTACCCCACATGTGGATCCTCAGGAGTGATATCTACATCTAAAAAGATGTAAAAAGGAAGGGGTGAACATTCCACATTACTCAGTAGGGTGCCTAACACCCAAGGGATAATGAGGATTACTAAGTTTCAAAAAACATAAAATGAGCATTTCAACAACATTGATCAAGCCACATACATTAATCTCTATAATTATACACAATTCCACAATATTAAACAATTAAATGAAATGCATATGAACGTGTGACACACAATCATACAATGCACTGTTATTCTCAGGCTTTCATTAAAGGATACGCGTCTGCATCCAAATACACTCTCCATTCAAAGTCTTCCCGGGGTAAACTTTTGGGTCTTTCACCCTAGGGATCTCTCTCCCTTCTTAATTCGCCTCACATGGGCTTTTACTTTTCATCACTATTTTTTTTTTCTTTTTTTTTTTCCATTTCATACACTTTTCACAATTTTTATCATTTCTTCACACAACCATGATGCAAATGAATGTCATGAGGTTAATTACTCTCATTTATATATCATCAATATCATTGGAATTACAATCATGCCACAAATCCCAAAATCTCCCAACAATTCCAACAAATTCTCAAAAATTCACATGTCAATAAATTTGAAATTATACCACAATTTTAGAATTTTCCAACAATTCTAATAATTTCCAATATCCGAAAATAATAAATTTTTCAAAAAAAATTTTTTTTTTAAATATTCCAACAAATTCTTAAAAATTCACATATTAATAAATTTGAAATTATATCACAATTTCGGAAATTTTCAACAATTCTAATAATTTTTCAATATTTGAAAATAATAAATTTTCCACAATAAATTTTTTGAAAATATTCCAACAAATTCTCAAAAATTCACATATTAATAAATTTGGAATTTTACCACAATTTCAGAATTTTCCAACAAGTCCAATAATTTTTAACAACCCAAAACAATTACTCATCAACCAAAAAGAAATTCCCGAAATTTAAAAAATTCCAAATCATCCAAAAAAATTGCCACAATACTAATATTACCCACTTAACTCATAATGACAAGATTTATAATTTTTTTCGAAGGAAAAACACATTTAATTAAAGTTTTAGGGTTAGGTTTCCCTACCATAGATCTAAGAATCCGATCGTTAAAATCACGATCAACCACCGTAGAATCGTTCATCTCGTTGAGTAGAACATCGCCTTAAATTTTTAGGTGAAACGGACGTCGTTCGGCCGTCCAAATGGCCGGCCAAAGTTCCGGTGGGATGACTTCTCCCACCGTCGCCGAGGCTCTCTCCCCCTTCTACCACTTTTTAACGCCTTTCCTTTTTTTTAATTAAAGTTTTAGGGTTAGGTTTCCCTACCATAGATCTAAGAATCCGATCGTTAAAATCACGATCAACCACCGTAGAATCGTTCATCTCGTTGAGTAGAACATCGCCTTAAATTTTTAGGTGAAACGGACGTCGTTCGGCCGTCCAAATGGCCGGCCAAAGTTCCGGTGGGATGACTTCTCCCACCGTCGCCGAGGCTCTCTCCCCCTTCTGCCACTTTTTAACGCCTTTCCTTTTTTCTTTTTCTTTTTAATTTTTTTTAATTTTTCTTTAATTTAGCCACCAGCCACCATAAGCCCCTTTTCTTGGCCTTTAACCCATCCACAGTTACGGCCCAACTCCCAAAAGCCCATTTGAATTAATTTTCTTTTTCTTTTATTTCCATTTGTTTTGTTTCATTTCCAATTCATTTCATTTTTCATTATTTTTACAACACACAAATTAATTTATTAAGCACCAACCCAAAATTTATTTTTTCTTAATTTTATTAATAAGCAGTTTAATTTAATTTTTACTTAATTAATTCTAATTAATTTTAATTAATTCACTTTTCATTTTCATTTTCATTTTTCGTTTCTGAAAATTTTCAATTTCTAAAATCCTAAGAAATTTTCCACCATAAGGCTGATGTGACATAAAATTTTCAACTCACTTAGTTGACCAACAAAATAATTCGAATTTCGCCAATCCAAAATTAACACGTGTTTCCTAAACACTTTTCTTTTTTACTTTTCAACCATCACTCAAAAGAAGACTTTTCAAACTAGAATTTCCAACGTGGCAAAAAAAAAAAAAAACCCGGTCATTACATCCTACCCTCCTAAAAGAAATTTCGTCTCAAAACTTAAACAACCTTATCTTAAAAAATAAAGAAGAGTTGCAGATAGTGCTATCTCATTTCTTCCTCAAGTTCCCAAGTGGCTTCTTCTGTCCCATGGTGTTGCCACCACACCTTGACTGCGAGAATTACCTTGTTTCTGAACCTATGTTCTCCAACCTCTAGAATTTGTAAAGGTTCCTCCACATAAGAAGTATCTTCACTAATCTGAACATCTTGCAAGTCCACTACCTAAGTTGGATCTGGAGTACACTTCCTTAGCATCTACACATGGAAGACATCATGCACAAGGGACAACTGTTGAGGCAAGATTAGCTTGTATGCCACTGGGCCAACTCTCTTATCAATCTAAAATGGTCCCACAAATCTAGGAGCTAACTTCCTCTTTTTCCTAAATCGAAATATGCCCCTTCGAGGGGACACTTTTACAAACACTCAATCCTCTTCCTCAAACTCTAAGGGCCTTCTCATTTAGTCTGCATAGCCTTTCTACCTATCTTGGGCTATCTTAAGCTTTTCCTTGATGAGTTGTATCTTTTCTGTAGTCTCTTGGACAATCTCAGGTCCCAACAAACGACTCTCACCCAACTCTATCCAACACAAGGGTGATCTACAAGGTCTTCCATAGAGTGCTTCATGAGGTGCCATGCCAATACTAGATTGGTAACTGTTATTATAAGCAAACTTTTCCAAAGGTAAGTAATTTGCCCAATTTCCTCCAAAGTCCAAAACACAAGCCTTTAACATGTCTTCTAAGATTTGAATCACTCTTTTTGATTGACCATCTGTTTGAGGGTGAAAAGCAGTGCTAAAGTTCAATGGATGCCCAAAACCCTTTGTAAACTCTGTCAAAACTAAGAAGTAAACTTAGGGTCCCTATTAAACATTATAGACAAAGGTATCCTATGCAATCTTACAATCTCTTGTATATACAACTTAGCCAAAGAGTTCATGGAATCAGTAGTCTTCATGGTTAGAAAATGAGCTGACTTAGTAAGATGGCCCACAATCACCCAAACTCCATTTTTTTTGTTTTTAGTTCTTGGCAACCTTATCACAAAGTCCATAGTGATATGATCCCACATCCACTCAGGTATAGGTAAAGGTTGCAACAGCCCTACAGGCCTCTAGTGTTCAACCTTCACTTGCTGACAAATCTGACAGTTGGCTACAAACTGAGCAATATCTCTTTTCATCCCACTCCGCCAGAACTGTCTCTTTAAGTCTTGATACATCTTGGTATTCCCAAGGTGGATGGTATACTTTGCCTTATGAGCATCTGCTAGAAATTCATTCCTCAACTCCACATCTCTTGGCACACATAATCTTCCTTTAAAACTCACACTTCTATCTTCATGCATAGACCAATTTTCATCTACTTCACTAGCTACCAACTGGGCCTTAATCTTTTCTAAAAACTCATCACGAACTTGGGCCTCCAGTATTCTTTGGATATACATTGGTCTAGCCGATATACTGTACAAGCATGGACCTTGCCCTTTCCAACCAAGACATAGCTCAAAATCCTCAATAACTGCATGGATCTCAAACTCTCTCAACCCTAAGCTAGACAATTAGCCAAAGCTCTTCCTACTCAAGGCATCTGCTACAACATTCGCCTTTCCAGGATGGTAATGAAGAGCAAAATCATAATCTTCCAATGTCTCCATCCATCTCCTCTGCCTAGAGTTCAAATCCTTTTGAGTGAAAATGTATTTCAAACTCTTGTGATCAGAGTACACCTCAAACTTCTCTCCATAAAAATAGTGTCTCCAAGTCTTAAAGGCAAACACCACTACTACAAGCTTCAAATCATGTGCTGTATAATTCCGCTCATGTTGCTTTAATTGTCTTGAGGCATAAGCTACCACCTTGCCTTGCTGCATTAGCATACACCCTAGCCCCACTGTAGAAGCATCACAATAACCGTAAACAACTCTCCACTAATAGGAGTAGTCAACACTCGGGCAGTGGTCAATTTCCGCTTCAACTCCTGGAAAGCATTCTCACACTCCTCCTTCCATTCAAACTTCACTCATTTTCTAGTCAATTGAGTCATTGGTGTTGCAATCCTAAAGAAGTCTTCCACAAACCTCCTATAATATCCAGCCAACCCCAAGAAACTTCTAACCTCAAATACATTAGTAGGCCTTTGCCATTCCTGCACAGCTTCCACCTTGGAATGGTCCATTACTATTCCTGCCTCATAAACCACATGGCCTAAGAAATTCACTTTAGTAAGCCAAAACTCACTTTTGTCCAACTTCCCATACAACTGATGTCTTCTTAAAGTTCTAAGGGTGGTCACCAAATGCTGCTTATGCTCTTCAAAACTCCTTGAGTAAATCAAAATGTCATCCACAAAGACAATCACAAAATGATCCAAGTAAGCATAAAATATTATGTTCATTAAATCCATGAAAGCAGCGGGGGCATTAATTAACCCAAAAGGCATGACTAAGAATTCATAATGCCCATATCTCGTTCTAAAAACAGTTTTAAGAACATCTTCTTCCCTAACCCTCAATTGATGATACCCAGTTCTCAAGTCAATCTTGCTAAAATACTTTGCACCCTTCAACTGATCAAACAAGTCATTTATCATTGGAAGAGGATACTTATTCTTCACAGTAATTATATTCAACTTCCTATAGTCAATACACAATCTCAAGGTATCGTCCTTCTTCTTCAAAAACAACACTAGGGCTCTCCATGGCGATGTACTCAGACGAATAAAACCCTTAGCAATTCCTCCAACTGAGTTTTTCAACTCCTTCAACTCAAGAAGAGCCATCCTATAGGGGGATACTGAAATAGGATCTGTTCCTGGGTAGACTTCAATAGAGAAATCAAACTCTCTATGTGGTGGTAAACCTAGTAACTCATCTAGGAATACATCTTGGAACTTTCTCACTACTGGAATTTCTGTAATGTCCTTCTGGGCTTTCTCCTTACTACGAAGGCAAGCTAAGAAATTTATTGATCCATTCCTCAACACGTACTAATAGCAAAGATCGGACTACGAAAAAAGCAAACCAACACACTTCTCACCAACAAAGCAAACCTCAAATCCATCTGGCAGACAAAATATTATCCTGCGACAATGACAATCAATAAACGCTCTATACACCGTTAACCAATCCATTCCTAAGATAACATCATACCCAGTCATGTCCAAAACCCTCAAATCCACCTTAAGTGCTATATCCGCCAAGGTAATAACGTACCCCTTGCATATTCTATAAACTCTAGAATTCGTACCCATAGGGGACTCGATAAGTAACAAATTTTCTACTCTTTCCGTTTTTAACCCCAATGCATTAGCACAAGATGCAGAAATGAAAGAATGAGTTGCACCAATATCAAACAAAACACGCACCCAAGTACTATATACCAAAATCATACCTTCCACCTAAAGGACGTCTTCCTCTGGCTCTGTTGGAGTCAAGACAAAAACTCTTCTTGCTGCCTGCTTCCTCCCATCTGTAGCATTCGACCCCTAAGAAGAATGGGTCTGACTACTCATGGTAGCTGTCCTGGCTCCCTACGCTACTGGGGGTAAATGTGACATCTAATAGTAAGGCAACTGAAACAGAGAGGACTGGAAAAGCACTACCGGCTACTGGTGGGAACCTCCTTGAGACTAAGGTTGAGTCTGTTGTGTGCCCCGCAATGGGCAAGCCCTCCATAAGTGGTCTACAGCTCCACAACCATAACATACTCTAGCAGTAGCCACCCTTTGAGCACTCTACTCACCTCCTACATAGAACGAAGAATGCCCCTCAAACTGTTGACTCCTCTGCCTCTACTGCAAGCCCTGGGATCTCCTTTGGGAACTTTCCCCCATTCTTTGTTTCATTTTTCTATCCCCCTTTTGCTCCCGAATTTAGTTGGTTTCCTCAATGTCCTGCTCCACTAACAAAGCCCTCTTGACCAACTCAGAATAGTCCCTTATTGTCAGTGGGACTAATCTATTCTAAATAGCAGGCCTCAACCCCTACTGGAACCTCCTAGCATTTTTTCCTTCCTCACTAATCATCCCCAAGGCGAATCTGGACAACTCCCAAAAGCATGACTCATACTTTGGCACCGACATGGTTCCTTGGATGAGGTGCTCAAACTCCATCCTCTTAGCATGCTTAGCTGCCTCTCCAAAATACTTGCCTAGGAAGATTCTCTCAAATTCCTCCCAGGTCATAACCTTAGTATCATACACTCTTTTCATTGATTCACACCAAAAATCAGCTTTGTCAACAAGCATGTATGCCACGAAACTTACCCTCATTTTCTTAGGTATGTACAACCCCACCAGAGTTCTTTTCATCCTCCTCAACCAATGCTCAGCTGCTTCTGCATTGGGCTCTCCATTAAAAGATGGAGGTTGCATCACCATGAATCTCTTCATCGCCTCCATCTGGCTCATTACTAGCCTCTTAGAGCGGCTCCTCTTATGCGAGTGATCTGAAACCTTTTGGCCCTGGGTACCTCTAGACCTCCTGGAACCCTAGCCTCTCATCAACTGGGTAGTCTCTTTCAACTCCCTTCTTACTTCTCGGAGTTCTTCTCTTACCGAATCCAACTCCTCATCTCTCTCAGATCTTCCTCTTTTAGTCATTCCAGCCATTTCAAATTGAACAAACCCTAATTCAACCACACTTCCAAGGTGAGCAAAACAAATTCAAATGTAACCATTTAGCAACTTCAACAACTATCAAAACTTTCACTTTCACACAATCTCAAACAAGGTTTTTCAAACATCAAGAATCAACAATTAAATAATTCAATTAATAATCAGCTCGTTAGCTAACACATACAAAAAAATCATAACATAACAAAACATAACAATACACACAAACACTCACAAACACCGACCTCAAGGTATTATTGCAACCTTGGCTATGATACCACGTTGTCACGACCCAAATTCCAGGTGACCCAAAATTTGGCCCATGACCCCAAGTCAAAGGTTTGACTCTAAGGGTTCCTCCTATTCCACACTGGCAGTCAACCAAAACACTCTGATTTTTTTTTCTACACATACATCACACTAGAGTTCTCACCAACTAATAATATCCCAAACACTTCTCAAAAGCAACAAGATATATTAATTATCATTAGAGTCCAAAAATAAAAGTTCATAATTAAACAACTTAATCAAATTAGGGTCTCATTACGAATCCATAGTTCACAGTTTACTAAAAAAAGTCCCAATACTACAAACACAATAAATACAATACGCTCTACTAGGCCGCTCCAGGAGCATCCTGAAGTCCTCCCTACCCCACATGTGGATCCTCAGGAGTGATATCTGCATCTAAAAAGATGTAAAAAGGAAAGGGTGAGCATTCCACATTGCTCAGTAGGGTGCCTAATACCCAAGAGATAATAGGGATTACTAAGTTTCAAAGAACACAAAAGAAGCATTTCAACAACATTGATCAAGCCACATACATTAATGTCTATAATTATACACAATTCCACAATAGTCAACAATTAAATGAAATGCATATGAACGTGTGACACACAGTCATACAATGCATTGTCATTTTCGGGTTTTCACCGAAGGATACGCGTCCGTACCCAAATACACTTCTCATTCGAAGTCTTCCCGAGGTAAACTTTTGGGTCTTTCACCCTAAGGATCTCTCTCACTTCTTAATTCGCCTCATATGGGCTTTTACTTTTCATCATTATTTCATTTTTTTTTCTTTCTTTGTTTCTATTTCATACACTTTTTACACTTTTTATCATTTTTTCACACAACCATGATGCTAATGAATGCCATGAGGTTAATTACTCTCATTCATATATCACCAATATCATTGGAATTACAATCATGCCACAAATCCCAAAATCTCCCAACAATTCCAACAAATTCTCAAAAATTCACATATCAATAAATTTGAAATTATACCACAATTTCAGAATTTTTCAACAATTCTAATAATTTCCCATATTCGAAAATAATAAATTTTCCACAATAAAATTTTTTGAAAATATTCCAACAAATTCTCAAAAATTCGCATATAAATAAATTTGAAATTATACCACAATTTCGGAATTTTCCAACAATTCTAATAATTTCTAATATTTGAAAATAATAAATTTTCCACAATAAAATTTTCGAAAATTGTCCAACAAATTCTCAAAAATTCACATATTAATAAATTTGGAATTTTACCACAATTTCGGAATTTTTCAACAATTTCAATAATTTTCAACAACCTAAAACAATTATTTATCAACCAAAAAGAAATTCCCGAAATTACAAAAATTCCAAAAAAATTCCAAATCATCCAAAAAAATTCCTATAGCACTAATATTACCTACTTAACTCACAATGACAAGATTTACAATTTTTTCTAAGGAAAAATGCATTTAATTAAAGTTTTAGGGTTAGGTTCTCCTACCACTGATCTAAGAATCCGACCGTTAAAATCACAATCGGCCACTGTAGAATCGTTCTTCTCGTCAAGTAGAACACCTCAAAATTTCAGGAGAAACATACGTCGTTCGGCCGTCCAAATGGCCGGCCAAAGTTCCGGTGGGATGACTTCTCCCACAGTCACCAAGGCTCTCTCCCCCTTCTGTCACTTTTTAACTCCTTTCCTTTTTTTTTTCCTTATTCTTTAATTTAGCCACTAGCCACCACAACCCCCTTTCTTGGCCTTTAACCCATCCACAGTTACGACCCACTCCCAAAAGCCCATTTGAATTAATTTTCTTTTTCTTTTATTTCCATTTGCTTTGTTTCATTTCCAATTCATTTCATTTTTCATTTTTTTTACAACACACAAATTAATTTATTAAGCACCAACCCAAAATTTATTTTTTCTCAATTTTATTAATAAGCAATTTAGTTTAATTTTTACTTAATTAATTCTAATTAATTTTAATTAATTCAATTTTCATTTTCGTTTCTGAAAATTTTCAATTTCTAAAATCCTAAGAAATTTTCTACCATAAGGTTGACGTGGCACAAAATTTTCAACTTGCTTAGTTGACCAACAAAATAATTCAAATTTCACCAATCCAAAATTAACATGTGTTCCCCAAACACTTTTCTTTTTTACTCTTCAACCACCATTCAAAAGAAGACTTTTCAAACTAGAATTTCCAACGTGGCTAAAAAAAACCCGCTCATTACATAACCTGTGTGTCAATGACAGCCTTGGAGAACGCTCATCCCTTAGCTTTTTCCTCTTGTTTCCCTTCTGCACAAGCCTTCTTCTCACCAAAAACAAAAAAAAAAACCCCTGATCTCCTTGGAAACTTTTTGGTGGTAGCCTATGTGAATCCCTTCTCCAATAATGGTCTCTTGTTTTTCCTTCTTTCTCCCATCTTCCGTATCTTCCTTACCAAAACCAATCCTCAAAATTTCAAACTCCCCTAAAACATCTTCCAAGTAGAGTCTCACATTCCTTAAACTCCAATGGTAAGTTTCCTTACAAAAGCATGAAATTTATTAAATTAAATAATTGAATGAATAAATAAATAATTAAATAAATTAGAAAACGATAAAACAATAATAAATAAATAAGTTAATTAAAAAAATAAGAAAAAATAATCTAAAAAGGAAGATAACAAATAAAAATAAACAAGTGATTATAATAATGTAAATAAACAAGTGATTATAATAATAAAAATAAATAAATTAATAAAAACTAAGCCACACAAGCCATGCAACCATGCAAGTCATTCAAATCATATTAAAAATGTCTAATGGGCCAAATGTGCCTAAGTGACCTAGATGGGCCTAATGAGTCTTAAGGGGCCTAAGGGTGTCCAAATGAGTCTAAGTAACTTAAATGAGCCTAAGTGAACCTAGATGGACCTAAGGTGGTACTTAATAGGCCAAGTGTGTCTAAGTGACCTAGGTAGGCCTAATGTGTCTTAAAAGTGCACCTAAAAGCTATCATAAAAAGGAAGGAAAAACTTAAGTCTAAATTAGGGTTGCTAAGAGTCACAATGGGGTTAGATGAATCCCTCAACCAAAGTCTCCAAGGTGACTAAAAAAAAGTAAGTAGTATGAGTAGCAATGGGCTACCAAGGAGCTGTTGTAAAGTACCAAATGAACACATAATAGGACATGTGCAAGAAGGACAAAATAGAGGGTCTATAGTTATTTTTAGCATTCAGAAAAAGTTAAAATATTTGACTTTTTCTATTCAGTAAAAAAATTTAAGAAATAAATCATGAGTTAGAAGTTGAATGTCTCTACATCTTTAATATTTGCTTTCAAGTATATTTAGAATGAAATGTTGCAGTGTGCCATAATTGAGTATAAACTTCAATCCGACACAACTCATGGAGCCTATAACCAGAGCTATAGAATAGGAGTTTATCAACAAATTATGAAAATAAATGGGCCATCAACCTAATAACACAATGCATACATCATCATTTATCAACATACATTATGCCAATGGTCTATACTTCAATTCTCCATTGGTTGTCATTTACACAAGGTCATGCAAATGCATTTCCAAAGCATCTAGACTGAGTATGCAACAACCCACCCACCAACCCCAATCCCAAGAGAAAAAGACATGTAGGGTGCATTTGGTATGTGAGAATAGGAGCAGAACTAGGATGGTGATGAAGGTAAATCACAATCCTATGTAGCAGAGTGGAATCAAAATCCTAGTGAGAGTGAGATTTTATTTTTATACTAATCAATTTTTTTATTTCTATTCCCATTCTAGAGACCAATCCGAACACATGATGAATGGGAACAGAATTGACTTCCCATTCCCATTCTCTATTCCAATATTCCAACATACAAAATGAAACCAAATTCTTAACTGATCAAAAATCCTAATAACCATTTGATGGCACCAACATACACAGAAAGAAACCAAATTCATAACAATTCATGTGTAAGATTAAGTTCTCAAGAGAATAGCATATGGCAACATGTTCAGTCCCTCACATAGATCAAATGGTCAGCTAATGTGCTATGACTATACCTAGAGTATATGCTTTATCATGAGTCAAGTATCAATGACTAACCTGGCACTCTGGATCTCCAAATCGCACATTATACTCGATTAGCTTAGGTAATCCAGACTTCTTCTCAATCATGAGCCCAGCATACAAAACCCCAACAAACCTACAACCTTCTTCTCAAGACCAAAGACTGAAGTTCTTCTGTTATGATGGGTGCTGGAGAGTATTGTCACAAGATGCTTCAAATGATCCTCCCCATGGCTTATATAGGAGGTGAGAAGCTTCTAGAGACCCTTGGAGACATCCACACTTAGCCACTAGTGGGAAGAGTGTTGAAGGTTCTAGAAATGCCTAGAGAAGTCCACACAACTCTACACTATGGAAGAAGGCATGAGAAGGGTCCAAAGCTTTCTAGAGAAATCTAGAAGTCTCTTGTATATAGGCTTGTACATAGAATAGTGTAGGACATTCTAGAATATTCATGAATTGTAAGGAACCCTCCAAGGTTCTAGAGAGTTCCATTGGTGCCTATAAATAGGTGAGGGCCTCATTTGGCCAAGGCACCAAGCAAGTGAGCTTCCAACCACTTGTAAAGGCTTCCTTGAGTAATAAGAGCTTCCATTCTTTAAAAGTTGCCTACTACAACTTCTCAAGCTTCCGAGTCGTGAGCATCTTAGCCTAGCAAGCTAAGTGTCGGGGGTAAGGCTGACTTAGCAAGATCAAGTGTCTTGATTTGCCTAAGTGCCGCACGAGCTTAGGAAACAACTAAGTCCGTGACAAGTGGTATCAGAGCGTGGCTACGAATTGGGCATAAGGGAAGCATGTCGGGCTCTAACGTGGAGGAGACTAGCGAACAAACCCGTGGGAGGGAGGCCGAGCCTACTGCACGGGGCAGGGGCAGAGGTAAGAAGGATACATCTCGTGATGTTGTTGCCAACATGGAGGCAAGGTTAGCCAAGGTGGAGCTAGCCATGGCAGACACCCAGGAAGGGGTGGACTTGATCAAGTAAGGCATGGAGAAGGGCTTAGAGGATCTAAGGGAGCAGATCCAAGACCTTCGCGAGGGGGTGCTGGTCTCGCAAGTTCAGCCGGTGTCACACGAGGAGTTCATGCCCTTCCAAGACAAGGTCATGAGCATGTTTGCTAGTGTGGAGTCAAGGATGGAGGCCTTGACTGCACGAGTGGAGGCCCGAGACCAAGAGATTCGACAAGAGTTGGCCATCTATAAGACCGTTGTATCAGCACGAGTCATGGCCACTCATGAGGCACCAAGGGTGGAGGTGCCCAAGCCACACACGTTTAGTGGCAAGAGGGATGCCAAGGAGCTAGATAACTTCTTGTGGCACATGGAACGTTACTTTGAGGCAATTGCATTGACAGATGAAGCCACTAAGGTACGCACCGCGACCCTTTACCTCACTGATAATGCTACTCTATGGTGGCGTCAACGATTTGCCGACATAGAGAGAGGGACGTGCACCATAGACACATGGGATGCCTTTAAGAGAGAAATCAAGAGGCAATTCTATCCCGAAGACGTGGCTTACCTAGCAAGGAAGAGTTTGAAGCGTCTCAAGCACACAGGCTCGATCCGTGAGTATGTCAAAGAATTCTCTACTCTTATGCTTGAGATACCTAACATGGTTGAGGAGGAGCTACTATTCAACTTCATGGACAACTTGCAAAGTTGGGCCGAGCAAGAGTTGAGGAGACGTGGTGTCCAAGACCTAGCCACGGCCATGGCAGTAGCCGAGTCCTTAGTAGATTATAGAAGGGGAGACTCCTCCAAGCCCAAGCCACCATCCAAGGGTAACTAGGCCAAAGGTGGGGGAGACAAGAGGTCGCAAGGCCATACCTCTAAAGAAAGATCAAGCAAAGGCCCTAGTGGCAAGGATGGCAAAGGCAAGGACAAGCGAAAGGAGTTCACGCCTAGGACCAATTGCTTCCTGTGCGATGGTCCGTACTGGGCACGGGACTGCCCTAAGAGGAAGGCCTTAAATGCTATGATCGAGGAAAATGAGCAAGAAGGCGATGCTAAGATGGGATCATTGCAGCTCCTAAATGCCCTTAAGGCCAAGCCGATGCCTAAAACGCCTCAAAGCAAAGGGTTGATGTATGTGGAGGCCCTTGTGAATGGGAAGGCCACCAAGGCCCTGGTGGACACAGGTGCCACTCACAACTTTGTCTCGGAGGATGAGGCAAGAAGGCTGGAGCTCCAAGCATCCAAGGAAGGAGGATGGCTCAAGGCAGTCAATTCAGCCGCTAAGCCATCACATGGAGTAGCTCGTGGGGTGACTATGCACATCGGCTCGTGGGAAGGAAGGGTCGACTTCACAGTGGCACCCATGGACGACTTCAAGATGGTGCTAGGAATGGACTTCCTACAGAAGGTCAAGGCCGTGCCACTACCTTTCCTACGCTCAATGGTTATCCTAGAGGAGGAGAAGTCGTGCATGGTCCCTACGGTCAATGAAGGTACGCTCAAGACCCCTATGTTACCCGCTATGCAAGTAAAGAAGGGGTTAAAGAGGGAAGAGGTGACCTACCTCGCCACCCTGAAGGAAGAGAAGGATGATGGGTCGGGAGAACCCATGCCTAAGGAAATTGAGGGGGTCCTTGATGAATTCAAGGACGTAATGCCGCCCGAGTTACCCAAGAGACTTCCTCCTAGGAGAGGGGAAGATCATAAGATTGAGTTGGAGCCGGGAGCCAAGCCCCCTGCTATGGGGCCATATAGGATGGCACCACCCGAGTTGGAGGAGCTAAGGAGACAACTCAAGGAGTTGCTAGATGCGGGGTTCATCCAACCATCCAAGGCTCCCTATGGCGCGCCGGTTCTATTTCAGAAGAAGCATGATGGGTCCCTACGAATGTGCATAGATTACCGGGCACTCAACAAGGTGACGGTGAAGAACAAGTATCCCATCCCGCTCATTGCTGACTTGTTCGATCAACTTGGAAGGACAAGGTACTTCACGAAGCTGGACTTAAGGTCAGGCTACTACCAAGTCAGGATTGCGGAGGGAGATGAGCCAAAGACTACATGTGTGACCAGGTATGGCTCATATGAGTTCTTAGTGATGCCTTTCGGACTCACCAATGCCCCAGCAACGTTTTGCACCCTCATGAAAAAGATCTTCCACCCATACTTGGACAAGTTCGTGGTGGTGTACTTGGATGACATAGTCATCTATAGTAACACTCTAAAGGAGCATGAAGAGCACTTGAGGAAGGTCTTTAAGATCTTGAGGCATAACAAGCTATACGTGAAGAAGGAGAAGTGCTCGTTTGCTAAGGAGGAAGTGAGCTTCCTAGGGCATCGCATCAGAGATGGCAAACTAATGATGGATGATAGCAAGGTGAAAGCCATCCAAGAGTGGGATCCACCAACCAAGGTACCTCAACTCAGATCTTTCCTTTGTTTAATTAATTATTACCGGCGGTTCATCAAGAGTTATTCGGGAAGGGCTGCTCCACTCACTGATCTTCTTAAGAAGAATAAGGCATGGGAATGGGATGAAAGGTGCCAACAAGCCTTTGAGGACCTGAAGAAGGCTGTGACTGAAGAGCCAGTGTTGGCACTACCCGACCACACTAAGGTCTTTGAGGTACACACAGATGCCTCAGACTTCGCTATTGGGGGAGTCCTTATGCAAGAAAGGCACCCAATCGCATTTGAGAGTCGCAAGCTAAACGACGTGGAGAGGCGTTACACGGTGCAAGAAAAGGAGATGACCGCTATCGTCCACTGCTTGCGCACTTGGAGGCACTATCTGCTAGGGTCTCACTTCATAGTGAAGACCGACAATGTGGCCACTAGCTACTTCCAGACACAGAAGAAGCTGAGTCCTAAACAAGCTAGGTGGCAAGACTTCCTGGCCGAGTTCGACTATACCCTGGAGTATAAGCCGGGAAGTGCTAATCATGTGGCCGACGCCCTAAGCCGCAAAGCCGAATTAGCATCCATGACAAGTCAGCCCCAAGGAAACATAATGGATCTTTTAAGGGAGGGACTGCAACATGATCCAGTGGCCAAGAGCCTCATCGCCCTGGCTCATGAAGGGAAGACTAAGCGGTTTTGGGTGGAGGATGGCCTACTCTACACTAAGGGGAGACGACTCTACGTGCCTAAGTGGGGAAACATAAGACGGAATCTAATTAAAGAGTGCCACGACACCAAGTGGGCTGGGCACCCAGGGCAACGACGCACGAGGGCATTACTCGAGTCGGCTTACTATTGGCCTCAAATACGGGATGAGGTTGAGGCCTACGTGAGAACTTGTCTTGTGTGTCAACAAGACAAGGTGGAGCAACGACAGCCTAGAGGCCTGTTGGAACCATTACCAATAGCGGAGCACCCATGGGACAGCGTCACCATGGACTTCATCATCGAGCTGCCCAAGTCAGAGGACAACGGCTCTATCATAGTGGTAGTGGACAGGTTCTCTAAATATGCGACCTTCATAGCAGCCCCTACTGACTGCACTGCGGAGGAGACGGCAAGACTATTCTTAAAGCACGTAGTCAAGTATTGGGGATTGCCTAAGTATATTATCAGTGATCGCGATCCGCGTTTCACTGGGAAATTTTGGACGGAGCTCTTCAAGCTTATGGGTCGGAGCTTCACTTCTCCACCAGCTTTCACCCATAGACAGATGGGCAGACTGAGAGGGTGAACGCCTTGCTGGAGTTGTACTTGAGGCACTTTGTGAGTGCCAACTAGAGGGATTGGGCTAAGTTGCTAGATATAGCCCAGTTCTCATACAACTTGCAAAGGAGTGAGGCGACCAACAAGAGCCCGTTCGAGCTAGCCACAGGGCAGCAACCCTTAACTCCTCACACGCTAACGATAGGCTACACGGGGAGAAGTCCAGCGGCTTTGAAGTTCGCGAAGGGGTGGCATGAGCAAGCTGACATAGGACGCTCATACTTGGACAAGGCCGCTAAGAAAATGAAAATGTGGGCTGACAAGAAGCGACGTCACACGGAGTACAAGGTCGGAGACATGGTGCTTGTCAAGCTCCTTCCTCAACAATTCAAATCCCTAAGGCCAATGCATAAGGGCCTTGTGAGGAGGTATGAAGGACCCTTCCCTATACTTGGAAAGGTCGGCAAGGTGTCCTACAAAGTGGAGTTACCGCCAAGGTTAAAGATTCACCTTGTCTTCCACGTGAGTTACTTGAAACCATATCACGAAGACAAGGATGATCCAAGCCGAGGGCTTTCTAAGAGGGCACCTACAGCGGTTGTGACCTCCTATGACAAGGAAGTGGAACACATCATTGCAGACCGAATCATCAGAAGGCGTGGTGTGCCTCCTACTACGGAGTACTTAGTGAAATGGAAGGGACTACCAGAAAGTGAGGCTAGCTGGGAGCCAGCAAATGCACTATGGCAGTTCCAGGAGCAGATTGAGCGGTTTCGGGCAGAAGACGCGACGAGGACGTCTGCGGCTTAGGTGGGGGAGAGTGTCACAAGATGCTTCAAATGACCCTCCCCATGGCTTATATAGGAGGTGAGAAGCTTCTAGAGACCCTTGGAGACATCCACACTTAGCCACTAGTGGGAAGAGTGTTGAAGGTTCTAGAAATGCCTAGAGAAGTCCACACAACTCTACACTATGGAAGAAGGCATGAGAAGGGTCCAAAGCTTTCTAGAGAAATCTAGAAGTCTCTTGTATATAGGCTTGTACATAGAATAGTGTAGGACATTCTAGAATATTCATGAATTGTAAGGAACCCTCTAAGGTTCTAGAGAGTTCCATTGGTGCCTATAAATAGGTGAGGGCCTCATTTGGCCAAGGCACCAAGCAAGTGAGCTTCCAACCACTTGTAAAGGCTTCCTTGAGTAATAAGAGCTTTCATTCTTTAAAAGTTGCCTACTACAACTTCTCAAGCTTCCGAGTCGTGAGCATCTTAGCCTAGCAAGCTAAGTGTCGGGGGTAAGGCTGACTTAGCAAGATCAAGTGTCTTGATTTGCCTAAGTGTCGCACGAGCTTAGGAAACAACTAAGTCCGTGACAGTATGCTCCCATCCCACCAGTATTCAGCCCTGTATCACCATCACCAACTCGTTTGTGGTCCTGAGCAGATTCTAGAGGTATGTCATTCTCTCCATCAACCAGAGCAAAGAGGGATGCTTCTTCTCCTTCCAGAAATTCTTCAACAATGACCTGAGAACCAGCTGAACAAAAAGCACCTTTGACAAGCATTGAGTCAACAGCTTCGCATGCCTCATCCAATGTCATAGCAACAATAACTCCTTTTCCAGCAGCCAATCTGTCCGCCTTTATAACAATTGGTGCCCCTTGGTCTTGAATATACTGCTTTGCAGCAGCAGGGTCTGTAAATGTTTGATACTGCAGCAATCAAATAAAGCATTAGTAAAGAGTGTTTTATGGAGAAGCGCTGACAAATAAATGATAAAGCAAATAAATGTTAATATGAGAAAAATGGAGTGAGGAAGACATGCCAGTCACTTAGTCAAGGATTAATTAGAATGGATCTTTTTTATATGTAAAGATAATATACCAAAAGAGCACCAGGGGGATCACAATCTATGAAGACAGAATAGAATTGGAGTCTTGGACTGCCCCAAGCAAAATGAAATACAGAAGAAGAAGAGAAGGAGAAAAAAGGGTCCAAAGCTCACTACCTCACAATGCTTCTGAAACTGCTAATAAAGTCCATAAGAGATCCCTACCACCAGAATAAACCTCAGTCCAGGATTGTAGTTAGAGAAGCAGTCTCTTTGACTAAAGATTAAATCTAAAAAACATTCTGGTCATGGAGAATCTAAAGTCTTATAGTCTAATTACAACAAATTGCTTTCTGACACCAGCACAGGCACTAAGGCAGCACACTAACTTTCTGGTAATATGAAACCGAAAGCAATCACTGTGGGTACTAAAGTCTAAAAAACAGAGAAGAAAATGACACCCATCATCTCCTTATTAAGATCAAAACTGATAGAAGCAAGCTGACATATCATATTCATGATAAAAATGCCAGCAACAAGCAAACATGCTCTGATTTTCATAAATAGAAAAAAGGGGGGGGACAAAAGGAAGGAATCATCACACTTGTGTAACTGAGATCAAAATAAACAGACAAATCTTAGCAGTGGGAATCCCATATTTGTCACACAAATTCTTCATGAAGTTCTTGGAACCTTCTAATGCAGCAGCTTCTGATGAAGGGCCAAAACTGGGTATTCCAAGCCTTAACTAGATCATTTGAGAGACCTGCAACAAGAGGAGCCTCTGGCCCCACAACTAGTCCTACTCCCCATTTATAGCAGAAGGAGATCACTGCTGAGCTGTCAGAGATGTCAAGGTCTGAAATACAAGTGGCATCTCCTGAGTTGGAAATCCCAGCATTTCCAGGTGCACAGAAGACTGCATCACAAGAGGGAGATCGCTTCAAGGCATAGCATAGAGCATGTTCCCTTCCGCCACTGCCAATGACCAGAACAACCACCCTATCTTCAACGGAGCCAATAAATAGAGATGGATCAATGAATGATGAAGCATGAACAAGTGAATAAGCTATGAGACCAACTGTTACACTGTCTCTCATATGTTTAAGAGAATATTCAGATACAATGAATCTTGAATCAATATTCCAAAGTTTTATTGATTAAAAAAAAAAAGAGTATACCCTTTTGTAAAGAACAAAACAAATGCATGCATATGCAAAGGAAGAGACACTCTAACAACCATTTTGATAGTTTTCAAGCCTCAAAATTACTTATTCTTAGCATAACCACAAGCTTGTGTTAAGATGCCTCAATTTCTAACTCCAGGTGTCATGGATTTTTAAAAGGAGACCTGCTCTGTCTTTGAAATTTAGGGCTTGTCGTCAGGTTATATCCAAAAACAGATCTGCATTACGCAAGTGTTAACAAACAATGAATTGAATCTTAGCCCAGCCTGTCTAAATCTTCTGGAAGTTTGGATAGACAACAGAGTAGAACAAAAGCTAGAAGTGTTGAAATATTTTAAAGTCTCTACTACTGAGCATGTTTTGCATTCACTGTCAATAATGTTCCTCTGACTGAATTCAGCCCCTTCTGAGTAAATTTTCTCTAAGTGCCAATAAAATGTGCATCATCAAACCAACAGCCTCACTGAATTTTCTATTCGAAACCTTATTTAGCCATCTAATACGCTCTAGTAAAGAAGAAATATCAAACAATACCAGCAGATTAAAAAGCAATAAACAAGTGCATGTGCAGAACATCATCATGGAAGTACAACAGGTTAAGAAAGGAGTTGGCAATGCCAGGTGAACGGGTACAACTACATTCACTTGGAAGGGAAATAGGAATAGCCACAAAAACAAGCCTCCAATATGGCACAAGTCTAGACATTTCCTTCCCAACAATTCTAGATATTTTCTTTAATGTGAGAATCAAACATGCAACTTTGAAAGAATTCAATAGCTTTCAAATGATCCAATGACAAGGGGAAATGATTGATCAGGTGATTGATCCACTTTCACACTGCATACATTGAAATACTAGAAGATGGATTAACAGTCAACTCAATATATTGTGTAGTTACTCATACAAATTAGTATGAACTAATTAATATAATCATTAAATATGTGGGAGAATTTGCTGGAGAATGAGGAAGCAAGTTAAATCTAACATTAATCTTGCATTGTTTGCCTCGTATAAGTATAATGGCCTCATTCCCTAATAAGGATCATGAATTTCATATTTTAGTGAAAGAAAATCCAGTCTGGTTAGCCTTGAGCAAGTATAAAAGCTAGGAGTCTTGGCACCCTTTGTATACATCTTGTGTACTCTGGTGTGTTTCTTTGTTAGGCATTTTTAATATCTTTTTTGCATGCCGATAAATAAATAAATAAATAAAATAAAATAAAAAACCTAAATAAAGGCTAGAAGACCAACAATGCAGTTAAACTCTTAACTGACATTTAGGAGTAACAAAATGTACCAGATTGACATCTTTAACTAATAGATGATGTGGAGAAACAAAATCTTTGCTCAAGGAGGTAGCCCACACACAATTTTGTGTATGAAATAATAGTATTGAGGAGGAAGATCCTTGGTTATTGAAGGAGCTCAACCAAAACAAATCTTCTGCCTTCAAATCAAGGTACGATTTTTAAATACTATGATCTATGGGTGGGTTGAATGAATAATTTTTATGCTGTGTTCATACACTCCGAATCCAACATTCCCAACAACTGAAAAATTTATTCCAAATTAGCCTAACTGAAGGGCTCTTACCCCAAAAGTTTTTAAATTTAAAGTGTTCAAATTGGAAAAAGATCACAAAAACCAAAACCATTTGCATAATTTGTATAGGAGCTAACGCCAAATTCATCATAGGAAACTGTGACTAAATGCAGTTTCACTTCAACATCAAATGCAGGAAAATGGTGAATTTTTTTTTTTGAAAAAAAAAAGGACAGAAACAAGTAAGACTAATAATATAAAAAAAAATCACAACCATAAAGACACTGTTAACTTTGAAAGAAAATATTTCCTTGATTCCACCCAAAAAAAACGAAAAACAAAAATAGATAAACCTAACCATAATCAAGCTCAAGCAAGTTTCAAACACAACATCAAAAGATAAGGATAAATTCTGAAAAAACCCCATGATGGCCCAATAAAAAGGAAAAAGGAAAAAGGAAAAAACAAAAACCCAAAGTACAACTAATTCACAAAAGGCGTAAACCCTTTTAATGGGGATAATATCCTTAATCACAAACCCACAATAAAGTAAATACCATTAAAAAAATTAGGATTTTGGTTACTAGAGGCAATGTCAGATTGTTGGAGTTGGGTTTGGGTGCCCAAGTGGGCTCACTTGACTTAACCCGACCCAAATAAATTAGAAAATGGGGGAGTAGTTTTTGGGAGTTTTATAACTACCCAAAAACTGCCACTATTAAAAAAAAAAATTAATTATCTTATTTTTCTCTCTCTGGGTGAAAACTCTTTTGGTGAGAATTCTCTCCTGAAAAACCAGAGAAAGATATTTTGGCTCCTTTCTCTCTGAAAACCACAAAGAGAAGAAATATGTTGTCTTCTCTCTCCAGGAAACAAAAAGAGTAAGAATATAATTCTTCTAAAGAAACAAAAAGTTCTTTCTCTTAAAGTTATTTTGTTTTCTCTGTGAAACGAAGGTTAAGACTTTTGTGCTGTAATAAATGAATGATTCTAGTATTCGTAGTTTCATTCATGACTTGAGGCGAGAAATTTGACTAGTGAAACAACCAATATGGATCTTGGGCATTTCAGAAGGTAATCAGAAATCTTATTATTCATCATTGGTATCAAAGCCCTATTAGGTTGTTTTCTGGCTTTTTTTTTTTCTCTCTGTTTCAAAAGAAGAAGAACATTTTTCGTTTTCTTTGAAAAAGAAATAAGCAGAGAAAGAAATGTTTTCTGGTTATGGTTCCAAAAAAACACAATTTCTAAATTTAAAAATAAATTTTTTTGTTTGACTTTATTCTACAAAAAAGTAAATAAATAAACAAAAAATTTGGGATAATATGATTTTGGATATTATTCGACATAAAAAAAAAAGGAAAAAGATAAGGAGAAAAAATAAGTGCAAAGTGCACCGACTCTAGGAGTCTTAGACGAAATTCAAATGGACAATAAAAAATATATATATAGGAAAAGACAAGAGCCACATTTTCTGGTTATGGTTCCAAAAAAACCCTTCTCCAAGACAAATAAAGTGGAATATTTTTTTCTAGGATTTTTTTTTTTAAAAAAAAGTAATAATGATACAAAAAGTTAAATATGTTTTAATCTACTTATTAACATCAAAGTTGAATTAGTGTTGTTGGTTAGAACCTTTCTCATGCTCACTTGAGACCCAAGTTCGAGCTTTGATACCCTCTCCTATTTCAAGTTCAAATATAATTAGACTATTAACAAAAAAGGGTCTTAAATATTAGTATTTGTTACTCAGTGAAAAAAATAAAAAGAGAGAATGGATTGTCTATAAAGAGGCTTGATCTCTTTACCATAGGTATAAAAGTCTTGTACTCTACCAACTAGGCTAGATATATATATATATATATATATATATATATATATATATATATATATATATATATATATATATATATATATATATATATATATATATATATATATATATTCATAAAAGACTATGGTTATTGAAAGCAACATTTAGAGTTATGGAAGATATTACGAATAATCCTAATATTGTTCTTCCTTTTAACTTTAACAGAGAAGATTAGTTATTTTTCTACATACTTTGTTTATGCTTTGTACATGAAATGTAAATATCTTATATTCAAGATATGACATGAATATTTATCGTTTTAAAAATAAGTATATCTTTTATGTACATGCATATCTTTAATTCTTTTGTATATGTTATTGATACATGCTAGTTGTATCTATATATATTATGGAGTGGGAGGTTTTAGGCTAAAAAGAAACTTAAGTAATTTCTTGCCTAAAATTAGAAATACTTGCATAGATTATTTCTAATTTTTAATAATTAAAATTGTATATAGGAGTTGATTGGAAACATAGTGAACTTTCATTTCTATTGCAATTTAAGGTTATTACACATTAGAAGATGATTAAAGCAGGTAAAAGTATCAATATCCATAAAAGTACCGATTAATAAGATTGTGAAATATCTTTAAGTAGTTGAATATATCGACTACAACTAGGAACATCATAGTATAATTAAACAAATGTGAGAAACTGAATGACGATAATTACAAGATTTGGTATCGCAAAGTTCAGTATATCCTTGAAGAGAGAGAAACTCTTGATACATTGAATCATGTCATGTAAGAACCTAAACAAGGAAACTCTGCTTAACATAGAAGAGATCAGGAGGCTTATATGGCTTGGAAGAAAAAGAGTTCTTTAACTCGCATTACATTGTTAAACTGTATATAAGATGATTTCTTGATTGAGTATGAGGTTTACCAAACTGCTCATGAAATGTGGCATGCTCTAAAGGAAAAGTATGGTGAACTTCCAGCTACTAAGTTGAGAGAACTTGTACTGAAATTTGAAAATTATAAGATGTGACCGAACCATACAATGAAACAACATCTTAAGGAGATGAAAAGAATGATAAGAGAGCTTAAGACATCCAGATGTGTCTTCAATGATGAGCAACAAGTTGATGTGGTCATCAAATCTCTACCAAAGAGCTATGAACATATGGTGGTGAATATAACACATGATAAGAGTGTCAAGACCTTTGATGATATAGTTTGCCATCTTGAATTGGAAGTCAAGTGACTTATGGTTGCTAGGCCTAATGAACAAGCTCATGTAGCTTAATCCGGTTCTCGCAAAAACTTTTGGCTTTAAGAGTAATAGAAAATTCTTTAAGAAGAATAAGAGATCTGATGATGCTTCAAAGAAAGAAAAAATTGAGACACACAAGAAATTTAAGCGTGATAAGAAGGATAATAGCAAGTTCAAATGTTATAATTATGGCAACTAAGGTCACTTTACTCATGAGTGCACTTAGTCAAACTAGACTTAGTCCCCCACTAACCATATAGCTAGAGACCAAGGAGCATATGTAAACTTTCGACAAATTAGTTTCAATACAAAATGAATCTATGTAGAAAACAACTTTAAAGTTGAGGTCAAGGGTGTTAAAACGTGTAAATTGGAGTTGTGTAGAGAATATACCCTATTCCTACATGATGTTATTTATATTTCGAATATTTGACAAAATTTGGTCTCTATGTTAGTCCTTCTTGGTTTAGGTTTCAATTTAAATTTTCATGATTCAGTAATGGAGTTGTATTTGGGAACAACATACTTTGGTTCTGGATTTATTTTGAATGGTTTTATAGTTCTTGACATTGATAACTATGTGTTGTCTAGTTCTAATGATAATTTTTATTCATTGATGACTACTTCTAGAAATGCATGTTATCATGTGATCATATGGCATGCTAGACTTGGGCATATTGGACAAGAAAGAATGAATAGACTAGCTAGAGAAAATCTTCTTAGTCAATTCACTAAAATTGATATGCCAACTTGTGAATATTGTCTAGCTAATAAAACTATAAGAAAACCATTCAGAAAATGAACTAGAACTAAAACATCATTGCAATTGATCCGGTTTTTACATTTGTGATCCTATGTGTGTTCAAGCAAGGTATTAGGCCTTATAATTCATCACGCTTATAGATGACTTTGCTTGTTACAGTTATGTTTATCTGATTTCTCATAAGTCAAAAACATTAGATTGTTTCAGACGCTACATTAATTTAGTTGAGAATCAGTTAGACAAAATGATCATAAAGAATAGACCGGGGTAAAGAATATCTATCAGAACAATTTAAAGATTTATGTGATGAAAAGGGTATTGGTACACAATAGACTATTCCAAGGACTCCACAACAAAATGTTTTTGTTAAAAATAGGAATAGAATGTTGTTATACATGGTTAGATCAATGGTGGCTCAATCCAATCCTCCTATTTCATATTGGGGAGACACATAGTTGACTACTTCTCATGTTCTTATCCAAGTACCCTTAAAGTTTGTTTCATTACTTCATATGGGTTATGGAATAATCGAAAGCCTGATCCTAACAATTTGCGACCTTGAAGGTCAGTGGCTTATGTTCACAATCCTTCTCATAAATATGGAAAATTAAGTCATAGAGGAAGGAAATGTATCTTTATAAGATGCAATGAACACTCTAAAGTGTATGTGTTCATAGGTGAGCATGTAGATAGAATAGTAACTAAATTAGAATCACGAGATGTCACGTTCTTAGATGGTGATTTCCCACATATGGGTGAAATTGATAGGAATTTACAACATAAGATTCATACCCGAATAACAATTGATGCTTGAATAGAGTAGGAGTGAACTAGTACTTGTAGCAAGTATAGTAAAAGAGTCGATGTCGAGAAAAAGTTCTCAATAAATTATTCCTCGATGATGATTTGATATTGAAGGGGAAGTTCATATTTTCACTCAATATGATGATGCTAAGCCTAAAATTCAAAAGACTCTTACTTGTCCAACTAAGGATAAATGAAGAAAAACAATGGAAGAAGAATTGGAGTGGATGCGAAAGAATCAAGTCTAAGACTTGGTTGATCTGCCTTCAGATTGAAAAGCTATTAGGAACAAATGAGTTCTTAAAAATAAAATGAAAGGCAGATGGATCCATTGAAAATTATAAAGCTCGATTAGTGGCTAAAGGGTATACCCAACAAGAGGGTATAGACAATGAGGAAACGATCTATCTAGTAGTTAGGTTTGCCTCAATTCGCCTCATTCTAGCTTTAGTAGCTCGTATAGATTTAGAGTTACACTAAATGGATGTTAAGACAACTTTCCTTAATGGAGAGTTGAATGACGAAATCTATATGGAATAACCAGTGGATTTCATTATCCAAGGCCAATCGCACAAAGTGTGTAAGTTAAATTGATTGATTTATGGCCTTAAACAATCATCCAGACAAAAGCACTTAAGATTTCATTGTGCAATAACTTTGTATGTTTTCGCAATGATTGATGAGGACCATTGTGTTTATATTAAGCGAAATAAAGATAAATATATGTTACTATCTTTATACATGGATGATATACTTATAACCAGAAATGATTTGGAGTTTGTATAAACCATTTCAAGATGGTTGTCATCTGCTTTTGAGATGAAAGATATGGGAGAAGCATTTTACATTCTTGGAGTAAAGATCCATAGTGATCGTTCTCACAAACTAGCGACTCTTTTATAAGAGCACTATATTAAGAATATCCTTGAATGATTTAATATGCAAGATTGTAATCCCATTGACACTCCATTTGTAAGAGGTGAAAGCCTAAGTAAAGAAATGGGTCCAAAGACTCAAAAAAGAAAAAAATAACTAATGTTCCCTATTTCAATGTTGTTAGGTGTCTAATGTATGTTGCGATGTGTACAAGACTATATATATCTCCTATGTTGTTGGGATGGTGAGTCATTACCACGAAAAATACTAGAATGATGCATTGGAAAATAATAAAGAGAATTCTTCGGTATCTAATAGGCATTGTGGATTATTCCTTTTGTTATCAAGGCAAATAATTATGCTTGTGGGTTACTCACATGTCGTTTGGGCAAGTGATCTAGATGAGCACAAATCAACATTTAGATACACATTATTGCTTAATAATGGTGCCAGATTATGGAAAAGCAAGAAACAAACTTGTATAGCTTTGTTAACCATCAAAGCTGAATTTACTGTTCATTCAGTTGTAATATAAGAAGTTGTATGGTTGAAAAGATTTTTGCAAAGCTTGAGAATAGTCAAGGATGTTTTTGAGCTAATGACAATCTAAAGTGACAATCAATTTGAGACCATTTATGTAAATGATCCAAAATATCATGGAAAAATTAAACATCTAGATACAAAGAATAATTTTAAAAGAGATATTATTGCACAAAGAGAAAATGATCCTGAATATTTACCTATATGTGAAATGGTTGTTGATCCATTCACAAAATCCATTATAAGAAACATGTTTTTTTGTACATGTAAAGTCATTGGGATTGTGTAGGTTATGATCTATGTGGATCATATGTTATGGATCATTATTGATTAGATATAAGATACTTTATACATGATAAAATGATATGAATATTTGTTATTCATATAATTGAATATGTAATTGGTACTTACATATATAAGGATGTCAATAGGCAGAGGTTGGCTCTCTCACACGAGCAACCACCCCAATCAATACGTTTATGAGTTGGGATGAGACACAGTATAGTAATGTTGATAAATGAGTGAAAAGTATACAAGAGATGATGAGTGTCGCCTTGATTAAGTGTCAAGATGAGGTTTATAGTAAATGACATCTTGACTGAATGTAATCACCCATAATTACATTTGCCTGTTTGTACCAGACTTGAGTTTTAGTGTAAAAGGTTTAAGGAAAACCATAGATGCAAAACTCAAACAAGTTACTAGTGTGAAGTTCTTAGTTGAGGTTCGTATGGTGGTAGTTTGACATACACTCTTTAAGTAAAGAGAAACCACCATAACATGTATTTCATACTACATGTGTTTGAATGTGACTAATAAGGAAAGTGAGTGATTAATCCTTACATCCTCATTGTGTGAGATCCTTAGGGCTTATTACAATTATAATAGTCTATATTGTACTCTTTTTACTTTTGACCATGTTTTGAGGTGACAAACTAATGTTGCTACTTTGGTATGTTTCCGACGAAAATGAAATATTTTATCCTTATGAGACATATTGGGCAATCAGTTAATTTGGATCTAAAAGGCATGAGCTCATAAGGAAGACTTTTTTTAGTTACATTGATAAAGATGTGTTCATGGTTGATCAGTTATATTGCTTTTGTAGTTGATATAATTATGAATGCATTTATAATGTTGGATGATATACAACTTCGAGGGATTAAGTGTATACATTAAAATGTAACTAAATAAGTTGGGGTATAGCGAGATATGATTATTATTGCTCACTCATATATATATATATATATATATATATATATATATATAGGTTGAATTATTATGTATCCTTAACAGGTGCATAAGTTTAAAAGCTCCTTAATTGCAAGTGTGCTCACATAGTCACATGATCCATTTACCTGTATGAATGACCTTCAAAAGTGGAATAGAATGGACTTGGATGAGTGATTGGGCTAGTTCAGCCTATCTTGTGTCAGTGGGAGATGTTAGAGTTGGGTTTGGGTGCCCAAGTGGGCTGACCTGACCTGACCTAAATAAATGAGAAAATGAGGAAACAGTTTCTGGGAGTTTTAATTATCTTATTTCTCTCTATTTCTCTCTCTGGGTGAAAACTCTCTCGGTGAGAATTCTCTCCTAAAAAACCAAAGAGAGATATTTTGGCTTATCTCTCCTTGAAAACCACAAAGAGAAGAAATATGTTTTCTTTTCTCTCTAGGAAACAAAAAAAAGTAAGAATATAATTCTTCTAAAGAAACAAAAAGGTCATCTCTTGAAGTTATTCCTAGTTTTCTCTGTGAAACGAAGGTTAAGGCTCTTATGCTGTGAGATACGAATGATTCTCGTATTCATAGTTTCATTCATGACTTGAGGCAAGAAATTTTGCTGGTGAAACAACCAATCTGGATCTTGGACATTTCAGAAGGTAATTGGAAATCTTAATATTCATCACAAATTGTTTTACTTTCATTGAGACATAATGAAATTGGAATGATGTTGATAAAGAGGTTGTAGAGCCACCAAAATGGCGAAATTCCTAAGGAATATGGTAATTTTTTTGTGGAAATGGAAGCTCCTGCAAGGAAAGATGATGAAGTTCCAAATATGCTACAGTTATTTGGTAGGAATGGCTTTGAAGACAGATGAAGATTGTGGAGAGTTCTTAATCCAAAAGTCCCAATGCTATTCAATGACATGCAAGCCATCCCAAAAAGACCCTAAATTTTCCCAAACATCAGTCTTTATTATAGCTTCAAAGAAAAATGTGGTGTGAAAATTGAAATACTAAACTTGATGTTGAGAAGGAGAAGCAATGAAAAACAAAAGCTTTAGATTTGTCTGATTTAAAAAGGCTACAAAAAAACTATTTTAAAATCTTATGGGCCCAATTACTTGTTATTTTAACTTATTTTTTTAATACATGGAGAAATAAAAAAAAACCTTAAAAAATATAAATAGAAAATAAAGTAGAATACAATTTTTTTTCACTCTCTTTCCACCAACCAATATTGAAAATCTTAAAATATATTTTTTTTCCTCAATTACAATTGTTTTTTTTTTATTCATTTTAATTTCTCTAATTTTTTTTATTAAGCAAAAAGACTTTAAATGAAATTTTACAAATAATCTCCAAATGAAACCATATCTGATAGATACAATTTTACAAATAAACTCTAAATGGTATTAAAAAACACATCTAATTATATTAAAAATCATATACTTTACAAATTTTTTAACTAGACAAATAAACTCTAAATCAAACAAGATTTAATGCTTTTAATTCCATAACAAGTCTAATAGTTTTTTTAATGAGTTGAAACTCAAATAATGACCATTTTATACCATAAATTGGTTTAAAATAACTTTATTGTTTCTCTTTTTGTGTAGAACCATGTTTTTTGAATTTTCTCACTAAACAAATAAATTTCAAATTGAACAAGACCTAGTACGTTGAATTTGGTAACAAGCCTATTATTTTTTTAAATAATTTAGAATTTAAAAAACAACAAACTTACTACTAGAAAGTCATAGACTAAAATTGATTTAAAATAAATTAATTATTTTCTCTTATATTTTTGTAAGTTTTCTTTATAGAAAAATTGACTTCTAATAACATTAAACTTAATGTGTTTAATTTATTAATGAATTTAATAAGTTTTAAAAATAATTTGGTACTAGAAAACATATCCAATCATTATCAGAAATAATAAATCAATATTGTTATACAATGAGTTATAACTTCATTATTTTCCTTATGCATATAACTATATTTTATGAATTTTCTCATCTAATGAGGTTGTACACTAGCATTTTTCATATGCATCCTCATTCGATGGCTAGATTGGTTTTTATATTGTGAAAAATTGATGTTTGAAAAGAAGTTAAAGTTGCCTCTTATTTTTGTTTATTTACAAAAATAAGAAATAAAACACTAAGAGTGACTCATTTTGAGAAAAAAAAATGTCTATAAAAATTGAGTCTAGGTCTTGGGAAGGTACTATAAGGTAAAATATCTCTAAGCCCTCTTTACCAAACAAGTGAAGGAAACTAAAACAATTGACTAATAGATCAATGGATACCAAAATACGAAAATAACAAGAATATACAATAAGGTAATGGTGATAGAGAGAAAAAGATAACAAATATTCAAAGCATGACATGCATATCAAAGGAATAAATGAAGAAAACGAGGAAGTGTACCTCAATAATACCCAAAATAGGAAAGCACACTTACATAGAAAGAGAGGGTTAATTCATAAGCAAATAAGAGATATAATGACAAAACAAGAGCCAAAAAAATCTATACAAAATATAAATAATTAAAATCAAGAAGCAAAGATGACTAATCTAGCATCAAAGCGAGCTAAGATACACTAAACATACACAAGGGTCAAATTAGGACAACAAGTATGTATAATTGAAATAGCTAGAGAGGAGATATAATATAAAGGAAGGTTTTTCTAATATATACAAGATGTCTACAATACAAACCAAGAGTTAAAGGAGGTTAGAAGTATGTAAACAGAGACTCAATTAGAAAGTTTATACAAGATATATAGAAATTAAACAACAAGTAGGTACTTACGAAATAAATCTTAATAAAATAGTTAGAGATGAGATTAAAAAAAATAAAAAAATTACAACATCTTCAAAATGTCTACAATATAATCTAAAAGCCTAAAGTGTTTAAGCATTCACTAGTTATCTCATATTTCATTAAACATATTATTGCTAAAAAATAAAGCAAAATAACAAGTCATGCAAACGTGGAATTGTTTGACAAGTATAGAGGTGAGATAAAATAAAAACATAAATTGTAGAACTCGTCAAAAGTATCTACAACACATTAAAATTTTTTATGAAGCTTAAACATTCACCAATTAACCCATATTTCAAAGAACATTTCATGACACTAGATTCAAGTTAGCACAATAAGTAAAAAAAAAAAATGAAACTAATTCTTAAATTTGAAAAATGATTTTTGAATGAAATCAAAGCTAAAAAACAGTTTTAAACCTTTGAGCTATAATTGATTTATAAAAAAAAATTCACAGGTAGATAGAATCTTGACACTTGGAAAAACCAATTTACTCAACAAGATTGGAGATGGCCTTATTTTTTTAAAATAAAAAATAAAATCAAAAAAATCAAAAATTAAAATTCTTTGATACATTTAAGAAGTCTAAAACATCATCCAAGTCTCAAAAATATTTTAGGACAAGTCAAGGAGTTTGAATTTATAAAAATATCTCAAGGGTTAAAAGCAAGTCAGCAAGTGAGCGATTTTTGAATATTAAGAATATGAGCTTTACCAATGCCCAAATTATTTTTCATGGACTAACTCATATCCCCAACCCTTTAAAGATCATAGAAAGAAACTAATGAGGATCATAAATGATCTCATTAAATTGAATTTTTTTAGATTAATTTGTCCCAAAAATCAATAAAATCTGAAAATCATTGGTTTGAAAAATGAGTATTATAAGGTAAAAGAATGAGTCATGTACAAATCCATAGGGCATTCACTCCTTCTCAACCCTCAAATGAGTATGAATTTGAACTCATAAGAGGCATGAATAGTCAAATTAACACTCACACGTGACAAAAAAAAAGTGTTGAATTCACAAAAAAATACCTATAGATAAGGATATTATCATATGAAAGCATCCATTATATATCATGGAACACAATACCCATTGTTGAATCTAAATGACCATAATTTCAAACCCCAATTGACCATGAAATTCAAAAAGGTTAAAAATGGTCTATTAAATGTTAGTTTGAAAAAACTTTTTTAAAAACCCATTAAGACTAAGAGAACATCTATCAATTTTATCAAGCATAATAGTGAGATCAAAGCTTATGGAAGGAGGTTTGACCTTAGTTATGAAAAAGACCATTAAGAATACTTGAAATCTCAACCATAGAGGGTTTGAAAATCAGCTTTACAATCAAATTTGAAAGGGGGAAAAAAAAAAAAAAAAAACTAAAAGATGCCTCAAAAGTTATTTTCCATAAAAAAAATCACTTTGGCAAATAAATAAACACTTGTGGCTCTCAAAATTAATCAAAAAGGCATTCAAAAAATCATTAAAATAAAGAGGAAAACCGAATTCCCAAAAAGAGAAAATTAAAAGAAAATAAGGACTCTAAATCCTAACAAAGCCTCATCTTATAAGTGGTGAATGGCCTTAAAAAAAAAAAAAAAAAAAAAAAAAAAAAAAAAACTCATAAGAGGTAAAAATCAAATCAAACCAAACTTTAAAACCATTGTATAGTAAGATAAATCAAAGATTTAGCAATCCCTCAAACAATCAAGGAGAATCAAGAAAATGAGAGAAGAACCATAGATTTGGAATAAATAACCAACAATCCAATGTGTGGCCTCTAATATCCACACTCAACAAATACATATCCTCAAAGAACCAAAAGAAAAAAGGAAAGTAAAGTAAATGAGAGATAAAAAAAATGAAATTAAGTTATACTTACAAAGTTTCTTATCACAAGTGACCAAACATGTTTTTCAAGTAAGCTTCCAAGTTAAGAATCTTTCCAAAAGAGCTTTTCTTCCTATTCTCTCAATTTTGACAGAGTATCCCTTATCCAAAACCCTCAAAAAAAAAAAAATCTCTAATAAACTCCTAAAACCCTTTTTTATAGGACAAAGAATTGTAGAGATTTGGACACTTGTCTTCATCTCCCCCAAAGCTCAATTATCTTTAAAAACCCTCTTAAACCAAACCTAAACTTGAAAAAAATAAAAATTAAAATAAGAACACTCCTAAAACGAACCTTGGGAATTTATAAAAACAAAAGGGAGAAGGACCTAGGGTATTGCTAAAGTCACACCATGGATCCAAAAAAACCCTCCAAAAGTGACTTAAAAGTCAATGTCAAAGTTGAATAGTAAGTCAACCACAAAGGAGCATGAAGAACATAAAAGCCGAAGAGGATCCTATGCAAAGATTTAATGCTTTAAAATTTTAAATGATTTTTCTAGTTTTTAAGAATAATTTTAAATTTAAAAACTAACCTAATAACTTGCAAACTAAATCAAAACTAGTTCAAACTATTTTCTCCATAATTGTGTACTAAATACATACATGTAATGAAAATCTTGGTTTATTTTCATATTAAAATATTAAACTTGGTTTATTTACAAATAAGATATTATTAATCATTATTATTTTTAAATTAATATATTTTATTTTTAATAAAAAAATCAATTATGTCTCTATGAAGATAATAATACCATATTTTTATAATATCTCTTAAAATAATATTTTTTTATAAAAGTATATAATTTATTTTTTATTATAATATTTTTTATTTACATTTTATTAAAAATTATTTATTTATTATTTTATTTGTAAACTTTTAATAAGATTTGAATTAAATTTAATTAATATTATATAAATTGAATTTACATTTTTTTTTTTACAAAAAAACAATTTATTGAAAGAGTTCTTTTTTTTTTTTGAATTTTGAAAAATAATTTATCAAATACCCTTATTTTTTAATGGAATACTAACAATTTTTTTTATTTATTATTTTATAACTTAAAAGCAACTAATTTATAGACAAGTATAGAAAGCATTATTAAACAAACCTTATTATTATTATTTTTTAGTTTTTAAAAACAAAAAATGGTAAAATTAGATAAATAAGGCCTTGTTTGGCCATATTTTCTTAAACTTGTTTTTAAAAATTGTTTTTAAGTTAAAGAATAAAAAAACCATTTTCTAATTTTATTTTTTTTTAATAAAAATAAGGGTTAAGGGTGTTTGGCATGTGTTTTTAAAAATAAAAAACAAAAAAAGATGTTTGGATAAGTTGTTTATATATATATGTATATATACTTGAAAATTCAATTTATGTAATATAAATTTAATTTAATTCTTATTAGAAATGAAAATAATTTTTTAAATTACAAATAAATTTAAAAAATAATTTTTAGTAAAACATGAATAATAATATTGTAATAAAATCATAAATAATAATTTTTTTAATAAAAAAAAAAAACTATTTTAGTATATGCTAGAAACATAAGGATATTAACATCTTTGTTGGAGTTGGGTGGGTGCTCAAGTCAAGCTGACCCAACTCGATCCAACAAATTAGATATCTGGGGGGAGCAGTTTCTGGGAGTTGAAACTGCCCAAAAACCACCCCACTAAATGTATATATATATATATAAAGGTCTCGCTATCGCTCTCTTGAACTCTCTAGCTCACTTTTATTTTCTCATAAAAGAAAGATGGAGAGAACTTAAAAAGAAAAGTTCTTAAATGTTTTTGTGCTATGAAATGAAGTGGTTCCCAATTTGACTGTGGTTCCATTCACGACCTGGGGTGAAGAATTGAATGCTGAAACAATTTTTTATTGGATCCTAGATTTTTCAAAAGGTAATCTGAAGATTTCCTACATTGGTATCAAAGCGTTTTCATTTGTTTCATGCTCATTTTTTATTTGTTTCCGAAAAGAAAATTATTTCCTATTATGATTTGTTTCTAGAAAGAACAATGTTCACTTAAATAAAATAAGATAATAAATAAAAAAATAAAAAATAAAAAATAAAAATGGTGGATGTAGTAAAAAAAAATTAAAAAAAAATGGTGGATGTAGTGGATGCACGTGAAAATTGGATATCTGCGATTAAATGCAAAGAAGATAGTATCTAATAATGCAGTTTATTAGTAATATCCGATAATGCAGATAATATCCAATAAAATGGAAATTGGATAATATAATTTTTTTTTTTAAATGATGAGATGACACTATAATCCCACAGAACCTGCCCAGGAGTCCACCCCCAATAAAAATGAAATAAAATGTAGATATATATATATATATATATATATAGATGACACTATAATCCCACAGAACCTGCCCAGGAGTCCACCCCTACCATGCCACTAGTGGATAATCCAAATAATATCCAATAAAAATGAAATAAAATGTAGATTATGGGATATATATATATATATGACACTGTGGACTCCTTAGATAATAAAATATAAATTTTTTGAATATGATGCTACACCCAGGATTCGCGCCTGAGTCTTTCCTATGTAAGGAGTTCCTTATTAGCACTAGAATACCAACACTTTCAAATATAATTATTACCTTTTGGTATAGTTAGACCATGACTAAAGACTTGGTATCTAACATGATTCTTTAGTCAAAATGATGAATGTTGATTTGTTCATAAAATAATAATAATAAAAATAATGAGGGACAATAAAACACACACACACACACATATATATATATATATATATAATTGTGTCCTTCTAATTAAATTTTTTATTTGTTCAAATATTTAATTAAAGTATGAGTATATGTTACTCATTAAAATTAAATTAAATTTTTTTGTCAGGTACAAAATGGTACGAATGAAGAGAACTAGGAGAGTATTAAGGGATAAAGGACCTTGGCTATTTTTAGATACGCTTATGAATTATAAGAGGGACCTTAGCCATTCTATAAATGAACATGTGGATCATGTGGTTAAGATGATCAAGAGTTTGGAAGTGGAATATATTTTCAGTCGGGCTATTAAAAATGAATTTGACAAATGTCATTAATAGAACCTGAGGCCAAAGTTTTAGAAAATATATGAGAATTCGTCCAAGAAGGGCCTCAAGGTTTCACACATAAGTCTTTTTGTGATTTAGTAGCTCTTTTTAAGGAACATTGGCAAATATGTTTTGTGAAGAATGTCATTAGACAAACAACAATGCTTTCTATTTCTCATAACTTACAAAGTGTGAGGTTTTCAAATTCTATTAGGCATAAAAATCTTAAAGGGTTATGGTTATTGAAAACAACTTCTAAAGTTATAGAAGACACTGTGTATAATCCAAATATTGTTTTTTTTTTAGCTTCAAGAGAGAAGATTAGTTTTTCTTCTATATATTACATTTTATTTTATGTTTTGTACACCAAATGTAAATATTTTGATATGCAAGACATGACATGTATATTTATCTCATTGATGAATAAGTATATCTTTTTTATTCACATGTCTTTAGTTCTTTATAAATATATTGTCAACACATGCTAGTTGTACTATATTATTTCATTGAGTGGGAAGTTTTAGGTTGAAGAAAATATATGTAATTTATTGCCTAAATAAATTATATATATAGTAATGCTTGCATAGATTATTTCTAATTCGTAATAATTAAAATTGTATATAGAATCTGATTGGGAACATAGTGAATTGTCATTAAGGTTATTACACATTAAAAGATAATTAGAGCAAGTATGAGTATCGATATTCGTAAAAGTACCAACTTATAAAATTTGTGCAATATCTCTATGTAGTTGAATATGTCGACTGCAACTAAGAACATCATAGTAGAACTAAATATGGGTGAGAAACTAGATGGTGATAATTATGAGATTTGGCATCGCAAGGTTTAGTATATCCTTGAAGAGCAAGAGGCTCTTGAAACACTTAATCATATCATGTAAGAACCTAAACAAGGGAACTTTGCCCAACATAGAAGAGATTAGGAAGCTTATGTGGCTTGGAAGAAAAAAAATCCTTTAGCTCACATTAAGTTGTTAAGTTGTATGTAAGATTATCTCTTAATTGAGTATGAGGTATACCAAACTACTCAAGAGATGTGGGAAGCTCTAAAAGAAAAGTATGGTAGACTTTCAGGTACAAAGTTGAGATAACTTGAAATGAAATTTGGAAAATATAAGATGCGACCGAACCATACAATGAAACAACATCTCAAGGAGATGAAAAGAATCATAAGAGAGCTTAAAACATCTAGACATGTCCTCACTAATGAGCAAAAGTTGAGGCAGTCATCAGATCTCAGCTAGAAACCGAGTAGCATATGTAGAGTTTCGATGAATTAGTTTCGATATAAGATGGATCTATGTAGGAAACAACTCCAAAGTTGAGGTCAAGGGTACTGGAACATGTAAATTGGAATTACACAGAGAACATACCCTTCTTACATGATGTTCTTTATGCTTCGGATATTCGATGAAATTTGGTCTTTGTGTTAGTCCTTCTTGGTTTAGGTTTCAATTTGAATTTTTATGATTAGGTAATGGAGTTGTATTTGGGAACAACATACTATGGTTTTTGATTTATTCTAAATGGTTTTATGGTTCTTAACATTGATAATTATGTATTGTCTAATACTAATGATAGTTATTATTCGTTGATGACTACTTCTATACATGTGATAATGTGAGCATATGACATGCTGGACTTGGGCATTTGGACAAGAAAGAATGAATAGACTAGCTAGAGAAAATCTACTAGGTCAATTCACTAAAATTGATGTCCCAACTTTTGAATACTATCTCGCTAGTACGACAATAAGAAAACCATTCGGAAAAGGAGTTAGAGCTGAAATACCATTGCAATTGATCCATTCTGACATCTATGGTCTTATGAATGTTAGAGCAAGGCATGACGCCTTGTACTTCATCACATTTATAGATGAATTTACTCGTTATGGTCATGTTTATCTGATTTCTCATAAATCATAAGTATTAGATTAATTTAGACACTACATTAATTTAGTTGAGAATCAGTTGGATAAAAAAACTAAAACATTAAGAACAAACTGAGGTAGAGAATACTGTTAGAATAATTTAAAAATTTATGTGATGAAAAGGGTATTAGTAGACAACTCACTATTCTAGGGACTCTACAACAAAATAGAGTTTCTAAGATTAGGAATAGAACATGGTTAGACATGGTTAGGTCAATGATGGCTCAAGCAAATCTTCCCATTTCATATTGGGAAGATGCATTGTTAACTGCTACTTATGTACTTAATTGAGTACCCTCAAAGGCTATTATTGCATCTACTCCATATGAGTTATGGAATAATCAAAAGCCTAATCTTACCAATTTGCAACTGTAGGGGTCGATGACTTATATTCACAATCCTTCTCATAAATATGGAAAATTAGGTCATAGAATAAGGAAATTTATCTTTATAAGATACAGTGAACACTCTAATGGTTATGTGTTGATAGGTGAGCATGAAGATGGAATAGTAATTGAATTAAAATCACAAGATGTTACATTTTTAGAAGATGATTTCCCACGTACGAATCAAATTGATATAGATTTATATCTTTATGAAATAATGGATCTTGACATAAGATCTACACTCAAACAATAATTGATGCTTGAACCTAGTGGAAGTGAACTAGTACCTATAACAAGTACAATAAAAGAGTCGATGTTGAGAAAAAGTTGTCGACAAATTATTCCTCGACAATGATTTGAGATTGAAGGGGGAGTTCATATTGTTACTCAGTATGTTGATGTTGAGCATAAGTTAGTTCAAAAGGCTTTTACTTGTCCAACTAAGGATGAATAGAGAAAAACAATGGAAGAGTAATTGGAGTCAATGTGAAAAAATCAAGTCTGTGACTTGGTTGATCTGCCTTTAGATTAAAAAACTATTGGGAACAAATGAGTTTTTAAAATAAAACGAATGGTAGATGGATCCATTAAAAATTATAAAGCTCGATTAGTTGCTAAAGGGTATACCCAACAAGAGGGTATAAACTATGAGGAAACTTTCTCTCTAGTAGTTAGGTTTACCTCAATTGGCTTCATTCTAGCTATTGTAGCTCATATGGATTTAGAGTTATTCCAAATGGATGTTAAAACAACTTTCCTTAATGGAGAATTGGATGAAGAAATCTATATGGAACAACCAGTAGGTTTCATTATCCAAGGCCAAGAGCGCAAAGTGTGCAAGTTAAATCGATCGACTTATGGCTTTAAGCAATCATCCAAATAGTGGTACTTGAGATTTCATTATGCAATACCTTCGTATGATTTCACAATGATTGATGAGAACCATTGTGTTTACATTATACAACTAAAGATAAATATGTGTTATTATCTTTATACGTGGATGATATACTTATAGCTGGAAATAATTTGGAGTTTGTTCAAACCATTAAAAGATGGTTATCATTTAATTTTGAGATGAAAGATATGGGAGAAGCATCTTATATTCTTGGAGTAAAGATCTATATAGATCGTTCTAACAAACTAGTGGCTCTTTCACAAGAACACTATATTAAGAAAATCTTTGAATGATTTAACATGCAAGATTGCAATCCCATTGACACTCCATTTGCAAGAGGTGAAAACTTAAGCAAAGAAATGAGTCAAAAGACTCCAGAAGAAAAAAAGAAAATGAGTAATGTTTCCTACTCCAATGTTGTTTGGAGTCTAATGTATGCTACAATGTGCACAAGACTGGACATCTACTATGTTGTTAAGATGGTTAGTCTTTACCTAGAAAATCCTAGAATAATGCATTGGAAAGCAATAAAGAGCATTCTTAGGAATCTAAAAGGCACAAAGGACTATTCTCTTTGTTATCAAGGCAAAAAATTGCGTTTGGTGGGTTATTCAGATGCCAATTGGGTAGGTGATCTAGATGAGCGTAAATTAGCATTTGGATATATATATATAGATATATATATTCTTGCTTAACAATGGTGTTATCTCATTGAGAAGCAAGAAACACACTTGTATAGCTTTATCAACCATGGAAGCTAAATTTATTGCTTGTTCAGCTGCAACACAAGAAGTTGTATGGTTGAGATGATTTTTGAAAAGCTTAGGAATAGTCAAGGATGTTTTTGGGCCAACAACAGTCTATAGTGACAGTCAAGTTGCAATCGCTTATGTAAAGGACCTGAAATATCATAGAAGGACTAAGCATATAGATACTAAGGATAATTTTATAAGAGATATCATTGCACAAAATGATGTGATCCTGAAATATTTACCTACATGTGAGATGGTTGTTGATCCATTCACAAAATCCATTTCGAGAGACATATTTTTTGTACATGTAACGTCATTAGGATTGCGTAGGTTATAATTTAT